>NW_024467113.1:275756-513817 GCF_017591425.1 Ochotona curzoniae
TCCCTCGGAAGACTGTTTCGGGACGGCTGGACCCCCTCGCGCGGCCCTCTTTGGGCTTAGCTTCGGCCAGCAGGTACAGCCAATCCCACCCCCGGGCTGGGGCCGCCAGGGGCGTGGCTAGACCCAAGCCCGGGCCGGGAACAAGGGCGGGGCTGACACTTGGGGACGTGAGCCCCGGCCCCAAGGCGGCTGGGGTCCCCATCGCAATCAAGCTTGTCTCCTGGGAAGCAACCAAAAGTTTTCACGCTCCCTCGGAAGACTGTTTCGGTACGGCTGGACCCCCGCGTGCGCGGCCCTCTTTGGGCTTAGGGTCGGCGAGCAGGTCCAGCCTATCCCACCCCCGGCTGGGGCCGCCAGGGGCGTGGCTAGACCCAAGCCCGGGCCGGGAACAGGGGCGGGGCTGACGCTCGGGGACATGACCCCCGGCTACATGGCTGCCGGGGTCCCCACGCGCAATCAAGCTTGTCTCATGGGAAGCAACCAACAGTCTTCTTGCTCCCTCAGAATACTGTTTTGGGGCGGCTGGAACCCCACGCACGCGGCCCTCTTTGGGCTTAGCTTCGGCGAGAAGGTACAGCCAATCCCACCCTCGGGCTGGGGCCGCCAGGGGCGTGGCTACACAAGCCCGGGCCGGGAAGAGGGGCGAGGCTGACGCTGGGGGACGTGACCCCTGGCCACATGGCGGCCAGGGTCCCCACGCGCAATCAAGCTTGTCTCCTGGGAAGCAACTAACAGTCTTCACGCTCCCTCGGAAGACTGTTTCGGGGCGGCTGGACCCCCAGGCGCGGCCCTCTTTGGGCTTAGCATTGGCGAGCAGGTACAGCCAATCCCACCCCCGGGCTGGGGCAGCCAGGGCGTGGCTAGACCCAATCCCGGGCCGGGAACAAGGGCGGGGCTGACACTTGGGGACGTGAGCCCTGGCCACATGGCGCCCGGGGTCCACACTCACAATCAGCTTGTCTCCTGGGAAGCAACCCACAGTCTCCACGCTCCTTCGGAAGACTGTTTCTGGGCGGCTGGACCCCCGCGCGAGGCCTTCTTTGGGCTTAGGGTCGGCGAGCAGTTCCAGCCTATCCCACCCCCGGGCTGGGGCCGCCAGGGGCGTGGCTAGACCCAAGCCGGGGCCGGGAAGGGGGCGGGGCTGACGCTCGGGGACGTGACCCCTGGCCACATGGTGGCCAGGGTCCCCAGGCGCAATCAAGCTTGTCTCCTGGGAAGCAACCAACAGTCTTCATGCTCCCTCAGAAGACTGTTTCGGGGCGGCTGGACGCCCGTGCGCGGCCACTTTGGGCTTAGCGTCGGCGAGCAGGTACAGCCGATCCCACTCCCGGGCTGGGGCCATCAGGGGCGTGGCTAGACCCAAGCCCGGGCCGGGAAGAGGGGCGGGGCTGACGCTCGGGGACGTGACCCCTGGCCACATGGTGTCCAGCGTCCCCACGCACAATCAACTTGTCTCCTGGGAAGCAACCCACAGTCTTCACACTCCCTCAGAAGACTGTTTTGGGGCGGCTGGACCCCTGCGCACGCGGTCCTCTTTGGGCTTAGCGTTGGCGAGCAGGTACAGCCAATCCCACCAACGGGCTGGGGCCGCCAGGGGCGTGGCGAGACCCAAGCCCGGGCCGGGAAGAGGGGCGGGGCTGACACTTGGGGACGTGAGCCCCGGCCCCAAGGCGGCTGGGGTCCCCAGCGCAATCAATCTTGTCTCCTGGGAAGCAACCAAAAGTCTTCACGCTCCCTTGGAAGACTGTTTCGGGGTGGCTGGACCCCCGCGTGCACGGCCCTCTTTGGGCTTAGGGTCGGCGAGCAGGTACAGCCGATCCCACCCCCGGGCTGGGGCCGCCAGGGGCGTGGCTAGCCCCTAGCCCGGGCCGGGAAGAGGGGCGGGGCTGACGCTCGGGGACATGAGCCCCGGCCACATGGTGGCCAGCGTCCCCAGGCGCAATCAAGCTTGTCTCCTGGGAAGCAACCCACAGTCTTCTTGCTCCCTCAGAAGACTGTTTCGGGGCGGCTGGAAACCTGCGCGCGCAGCCCTCTTTGGGCTTAGCTTCGGCGAGCAGGTCCAGCCGATCCCACCCTCGGGCTGGGGCCGCCAGGGGCGTGGCTACACAAGCCCGCGCCGGGAAGAGGGGCGAGGCTGACGCTGGGGGACGTGACCCGTGGCCACATGGCGGCCAGGGTCCCCACGCGCAAGCAAGCTTGTCTCCTGTGAAGCAACCCACAGTCTTCACGCTCCCTCGGAAGACTGTTTTGGGGTGGCTGGACCCCCGCACGCGGCCCTCTTTGGGCTTAGCATGGGCGAGCAGGTCCAGCCAATCCCACCCCCGGGCTGGGGCCGCCAGGGACGTGGCTAGACCAAAGCCTAGTCCGGGAAGAGGGGTTGGGCTGACGCTCGGGGACGTGACACCTGGCCACATGGCGGCCGGGGTCCCCAGGCACAATCAAGCCTGTCTCCTGGGAAGCAACCCACAGTCTTCACGCTCACTTGGAAGACTGTTTCGGGGTGGCTGGACCCCCGTGTTCGGCCCTCTTTGGGCTTAGCTTCAGGGAGCAGGTACAGCCAATCCCACACCCGGGCTGGGGCCGCCAGGGGCGTGGCTAGACCAAAGCCCGGGCCGGGAAGAGGGGCGGGGCTGACACCTGGGGACGTGAACCCTGGCCACATGGCGGCCGGGGTACCCACACGCAATCAAGCTTGTCTCCTGGGAAGCAACCAACAGTCTTCATGTTCCCTCGGGAGACTGTTTCGGGGGAGCAGGACACCCACACGCTGCCCTCTTTGGGCTTAGCGTTGGCGAGCAGGTCCAGCCGAACCCACCCCTGGGCTGGGGCCGCCAGGGGCGTGGCTAGACCCAAGCCCGGGCCGGGAAGAGGGGCGGGGCTGACGCTCAGGGACATGACCCCCGGCCACATGCCGCCCGGGGTCCTCACTCACAATCAGCTTGTCTCCTGGGAAGCACCCAAAAGTCTTCACGCTCCCTCAGAAGACTGTTTCAGGGCGGCTGGACCCCCACGCGCCGCCGACTTTGGGCTTAGCTTCGGCGAGAAGGTACAGCCGATCCCACCCCCGGGCTGGGGCTGCCAGGGGCGTGCCTAGACCCAAGCCCGGGCAGGGAAGAGGGGCGGGGCTGACGCTCAGGGACATGACCCCCGGCCACATGGCGGCCGGGGTCCCCACTCGCAATCAAGCTTGTCTCCTGGGAAGCAACCAACAGTCTTCATGCTCCCTCAGAAGACTGTTTCACTGCTGCTGGACCCCCATGTGCGGCCCTCTTTCGGCTTAGCTTCGGCGAGCAGGTCCAGCCGATCCCACCCCCGGGCTGGGGCCGCCAGGGGCGTGGCTACACAAGACCAAGCCGGGAAGAGGGGCGGGGCTGATGTTCGGGGACGTGACCCCCGGCCACATGGCGCCCGGGGTCCTCACTCACAATCAGCTTGTCTCCTGGGAAGCACCCAAAAGTCTTCATGCTCCCTCAGAAGACTTCTTTGTGGTGGCTGGACCCCCACGCGCCGCCGACTTTTGGCTTAGCTTCGGCGAGAAGGTACAGCCGATCCCACCAACGGGCTGGGGTCGCCAGGGGCGTGGCTAGACCCAAGCCCGGGCCGGGAACAAGGGCGGGGCTGACCCTTGGGGACGTGAGCCCCGGCCCCAAGGCGGCTGGGGTCCCCAGCGCAATCAAGCTTGTCTCCTGGGAAGCAACCAAAAGTCTTCACCTCCCTCGGAAGACTGTTTCTGGGCGGCTGGACCCTCGCACGAGGCCTTCTTTGGGCTTAGGGTCGGCGAGCAGGTCTAGCCTATCCCACCCCCGGGCTGGGGCCATCAGGGGCGTGGCTAGACCCAAGCCCGGGCCGGGAAGAGGGGCGGGGCTGACGCTCCGGGACGTGACCCCTGGCCACACAGTGGCCAGCGTCACCACGCGCAATCAAGCATGTCTCCTGGGAAGCAACCCACACTCTTCACGCTCACTTGGAAGACTGTTTCGGGGCGGCTGGACCCCTGCGCACGCGGTCCTCTTTGGGCTTAGCGTCGGCGAGCAGGTACAGCCGATCCCACCAACGGGCTGGGGCCGCCAGGGGCGTGGCTAGACCCAAGCCCGGGCCGGGAACAAGGGCGGGGCTGACACTTGGGGACGTGAGCCCAGGCCCCAAGGCGGCTGGGGTCCCCAGCGCAATCAATCTTGTCTCCTGGGAAGCAACCAAAAGTCTTCACGCTCCCTTGGAAGACTGTTTCGGGGTGGCTGGACCCCCGCGTGCACGGCCCTCTTTGGGCTTAGGGTCGGCGAGCAGGTACAGCCAATCCCACCCCCGGGCTGGGGCCGCCAGGGGCGTGGCTACACAAGCCCGGGCCGGGAAGAGGGGCGGGGCTGACGCTCGGGGACGTGACCCCCGGCCACATGGCGCCCGGGGTCCTCACTCACAATCAGCTTGTCTCCTGGGAAGCACCCAAAAGTCTTCACGCTCCCTCAGAAGATTGTTTCAGGGTGGCTGGACCCCCACGCTCCGCCGAATTTGGGCTTAGCTTCGGCGAGAAGGTACAGCCGATCCCACCCCAGGTCTGGGGCCGCCAGGGGCGTGGCTAGACCCAAGCCCGGGCCGGGAACAAGGGCGGGGCTGACACTTGGGGACGTGAGCCCCGGCCCCAAGGCGGCTGGGGTCCCCAGCGCAATCAAGCTTGTCTCCTGGGAAGCAACCAACAGTCTTCACGCTCCCTCGGAAGACTGTTTCGGGGGAGCTGGACCACCACGCGCGGCCTTCTTTGGGCTTAGCGTCGGCGAGCAGGTCCAGCCTATCCCACCCCCGGGCTGGGGCCGCCAGATGCGTGGCTAGCCCAAGCCCGGGCCGGGAAGAGTGGCGGGGCTGACGCTCGGGGACGTGACCCCTGGCCACATGGTGGCCAGCGTCCCCACGCGCAATCAAGCTTGTCTCCTGGGAAGCAACCCACAGTCTTCACGCTCCCTCAGAAGACTGTTTCGCGGTGGCTGGACCCCCTTGCGCGCGGCCCTTTTTGGGCTTAGCTTCGGTGAACAGGTCCAGCCGATCCCACCAACGGGCTGGGGCCGCCAGGGGCGTGGCTAGACCCAAGCCCAGGCCGGGAACAAGGGCGGGGCTGACACTTGGGGACGTGAGCCCCGGCCACATGGCGGACGGGGTCCCCAGCGCAATCAAGCTTCTCTCCTGGGAAGCAACCAAAAGTCTTCACGCTCCCTTGGAAGACTGTTTCTGGGTGGCTGGACCCCCGCGTGCACGGCCCTCTTTGGGCTTAGCTTCAGTGAGAAGGTACAGCCAATCCCACCCCCGGGCTGGGGCCGCCAGGGGCGTGGCTAGACCCAAGCCCGGGCAGGGAAGAGGGGCGGGGCTGACGCTCGGGGACATGACCCCCGGCCACATGGCGCCCGGGGTCCCCACTCACAATCTGCTTGTCTCCTGGGAAGCAACCAACAGTCTTCACGCTCCCTCAGAAGACTGTTTCGGGGTGGCTGGACCCCCGCACGCGCCGCCCACTTTGGGCTTAGCTTCGGCGAGAAGGTACAGCGGATCCCACCCCCGGGCTGGGGCCATCAGGGGCGTGGCTAGACCCAAGCCCGGGCCAGGAAGACGGGCGGGGCTGACGCTCGGGCACGTGACCCCTGGCCACATGGTGGCCAGCGTCCCCACGCGCAATCAACTTGTCTCCTGGGAAGCAACCCACAGTCTTCACACTCCCTCAGAAGACTGTTTCGGGGCGGCTGGACCCCTGCGCACGCGGTCCTCTTTGGGCTTAGCGTCGGCGAGCAGGTACAGCCGATCCCACCAACGGGCTGGGGCCGCCAGGGGCGTGGCTAGACCCAAGCCCGGGCCGGGAACAAGGGCGGGGCTGACACTTGGGGACGTGAGCCCAGGCCCCAAGGCGGCTGGGGTCCCCAGCGCAATCAATCTTGTCTCCTGGGAAGCAACCAAAAGTCTTCACGCTCCCTTGGAAGACTGTTTCGGGGTGGCTGGACCCCCGCGTGCACGGCCCTCTTTGGGCTTAGGGTCGGCGAGCAGGTACAGCCGATCCCACCCCCGGGCTGGGGCCGCCAGGGGCGTGGCTACACAAGCCCGGGCCGGGAAGAGGGGCGGGGCTGACGCTCGGGGTCGTGACCCCCGGCCACATGGCGCCCGGGGTCCTCACTCACAATCAGCTTGTCTCCTGGGAAGCACCCAAAAGTCTTCACGCTCCCTCAGAAGATTGTTTCAGGGTGGCTGGACCCCCACGCTCCGCCGAATTTGGGCTTAGCTTCGGCGAGAAGGTACAGCCGATCCCACCCCAGGTCTGGGGCCGCCAGGGGCGTGGCTAGACCCAAGCCCGGGCCGGGAACAAGGGCGGGGCTGACACTTGGGGACGTGAGCCCCGGCCCCAAGGCGGCTGGGGTCCCCAGCGCAATCAAGCTTGTCTCCTGGGAAGCAACCAACAGTCTTCACGCTCCCTCGGAAGACTGTTTCGGGGGAGCTGGACCACCACGCGCGTCCGCCTTTGGGCTTAGCGTCGGCCAGCAGGTCCAGCCTATCCCACCCCCGGGCTGGGGCCGCCAGATGCGTGGCTAGACCCAAGCCCGGGCCGGGAAGAGTGGCGGGGCTGACGCTCGGGGACGTGACCCCTGGCCACATGGTGGCCAGCGTCCCCACGCGCAATCAAGCTTGTCTCCTGGGAAGCAACCCACAGTCTTCACGCTCCCTCAGAAGACTGTTTCGCGGTGGCTGGACCCCCTTGCGCGCGGCCCTTTTTGGGCTTAGCTTCGGTGAACAGGTCCAGCCGATCCCACCAACGGGCAGGGGCCGCCAGGGGCGTGGCTAGACCCAAGCCCAGGCCGGGAACAAGGGCGGGGCTGACACTTGGGGACGTGAGCCCCGGCCACATGGCGGACGGGGTCCCCAGCGCAATCAAGCTTCTCTCCTGGGAAGCAACCAAAAGTCTTCACGCTCCCTTGGAAGACTGTTTCTGGGTGGCTGGAC
The DNA here is from genome assembly GCF_017591425.1 of Ochotona curzoniae. NCBI lineage: Eukaryota > Metazoa > Chordata > Mammalia > Lagomorpha > Ochotonidae > Ochotona > Ochotona curzoniae. Next base: position 282,726 of record NW_024467113.1, read on the forward strand.
CCCCGCGTGCACGGCCCTCTTTGGGCTTAGCTTCAGTGAGAAGGTACAGCCAATCCCACCCCCGGGCTGGGGCCGCCAGGGGCGTGGCTAGACCCAAGCCCGGGCAGGGAAGAGGGGCGGGGCTGACGCTCGGGGACATGACCCCCGGCCACATGGCGCCCGGGGTCCCCACTCACAATCTGCTTGTCTCCTGGGAAGCAACCAACAGTCTTCACGCTCCCTCAGAAGACTGTTTCGGGGTGGCTGGACCCCCGCACGCGCCGCCCACTTTGGGCTTAGCTTCGGCGAGAAGGTACAGCCGATCCCACCCCCGGGCTGGGGCCGCCAGGGGCGTGGCTAGCCCCAAGCCCGGGCCGGGAAGAGGGGCGGGGCTGACACTTGGGGACGTGACCCCTGGCCACATGGCTGCCGGTGTCCCCACGCGCAATCAAGCTTGTCTCCTGGGAAGCAACCCACAATCTTCACGCTCCCTCGGAAGACTGTTTCAGGGTGGCTGGAACCCCGCGCGACGCCCACTTTGGGCTTAGCTTCGGCGAGAAGGTACAGCCGATCCCACCCTCTTGCTGGGGCCGCCAGGGGCGTGGCTAGACCCAAGCCCAGGCCGGGAACAGAGGCGAGGCTGAAGCTCGGGGATGTGACCCCCGGCCACATGGCGGCCGGGGTCCCCACGCACAATCAAGCTTGTCTCATGGGAAGCAACCAACAGTCTTCATGCTCCCTCTGAAGACTGTTTCGGGGTGGCTGGACCCCCGCGTGCGCGGCCCTCTTTGGGCTTAGCGTGGGCGAGCAGGTACAGCTGATCCCACCCCCGGGCTGGGGCCGCCAGAGGCGTGGCTAGACAAAAGCCCAGGCCGGGAAGAGGGGCGGGGCTGACGCTCGGGTATGTGACATCCGGCCCCTAGGCGGCTGGGGTCCCCACGCGCAATCAAGCTTGTGTCCTGGGAAGCAACCAACAGTCTTCATGCTCCCTCAGAAGACTGTTTCAGGGCCGCTGGACCCCCGCGTGCGCGGCCGACTTTGGGCTTAGGGTCGGCGAGCAGGTACAGCCGATCCCACCCCAACCTGGGGCAGCCAGGGGCGTGGCTAGACCAAAGCCCGGGCCGGGAAGAGGGGCGGGGCTGACGCTCTTGGACGTGAACCCTGGCCACATGGCGTCCGGGGTCCACAGCGCAATCCAGCTTGTCTCGTGGGAAGCAACCAACAGTCTTCACGCTCCCTTCGGAAGACTGTTTCGGGGTGGCTGGACCCACTGCGTGCGAGACCCTCTTTGGGCTTAGCGTCGGCGAGCAGGTACAGCCGATCCCACCACCGGGCTTGGGCCGCCAGGGGCGTGGCGAGACCCAAGCCTAGGCCGCAAAGAGGGGCGGGGTTGACGCTCGGGGACGTGAGCCCCGGCCACATGGCTGCCTGGGTCCCCAGGCGCAATCAAGCTTGTCTCCTGGGAAGCAACCCACAGTCTTCACGCTTACTCGGAAGACGGTTTCGAGGGGGCTGGACCCCCACGCGCGCAGCCCTCTTTGGGCTTAGCTTCGGCGAGCAGGTACAGCCAATCCCACCAACGGGCTGGGGCCGCCAGGGGCGTGGCTAGACCCAAGCCCGGGCCGGGAAGAGGGGCGGGGCTGACACCTGGGGACGTGAACCCTGGCCACATGGCGGCCGGGGTACCCACACGCAATCAAGCTTGTCTCCTGGGAAGCAACCAACAGTCTTCATGTTCCCTCGGGAGACTGTTTCGGGGGAGCAGGACACCCACACGCTGCCCTCTTTGGGCTTAGCGTTGGCGAGCAGGTCCAGCCGAACCCACCCCTGGGCTGGGGCCGACAGGGGCGTGGCTAGACCCAAGCCCGGGCCGGGAAGAGGGGCGGGGCTGACGCTCAGGGACATGACCCCCGGCCACATGCCGCCCGGGGTCCTCACTCACAATCAGCTTGTCTCCTGGGAAGCACCCAAAAGTCTTCACGCTCCCTCAGAAGACTGTTTCAGGGCGGCTGGACCCCCACGCGCCGCCGACTTTGGGCTTAGCTTCGGCGAGAAGGTACAGCCGATCCCACCCCCGGGCTGGGGCTGCCAGGGGCGTGCCTAGACCCAAGCCCGGGCAGGGAAGAGGGGCGGGGCTGACGCTCAGGGACATGACCCCCGGCCACATGGCGGCCGGGGTCCCCACGCGCAATCAAGCTTGTCTCCTGGGAAGCAACCAACAGTCTTCATGCTCCCTCAGAAGACTGTTTCACTGCTGCTGGACCCCCATGTGCGGCCCTCTTTCGGCTTAGCTTCGGCGAGCAGGTCCAGCCGATCCCACCCCCGGGCTGGGGCCGCCAGGGGCATTTCTAGACCCAAGCCCGGGCCAGGAAGAGGGGCGGGGCTGATGCTTGGGGACGTGTACCACGGCCAAATGGCGGCTGGGGTCCCCAGGCCCAATCCAGCTTGTCTCCTGGGAACCAACACACAGTCTTCACGCTCCCTCAGAAGACTGTTTCGGGGAGGCTGGACTCCCATGCAGGGCCCTCTTTGGGCTTAGCTTCGGCAAGCAGGTACAGCTGATCCCACCCCCGGGCTGGGGCCGCCAGGGGCGTGGCGAGACCCAAGCCTGGGCCAGGAAGAGGGGCGGGGCTGACGCGTGGGGACGTGACCCGCGGCCACATGGCGGCCAGGGTCCCCAGACGCAATCAAGCTTGTCTCCTGGGAAGCAACCCACAGTCTTCACGCTCCCTTGGAAGACTGTTTCGGGGAGGGTGCACCCCCACGCGCGGCCCCCTTGGGGCTTAGCGTGTGCGAGCAGGTACAGCCGATCCCACCCCTGGGCTGGTGCCAGTAGGGGCGTGGCTAGACCCAAGCCCGGGCCGGGAAAAGGGGTGGGGCTGACACTTGGGGACGTGACCCCCGGCCACAGGGCGGCCGGGGTCCCCAGGCGCAATCCAGCTTGTCTCCTGGGAAGCAACCCACAGTCTTCACGCTCCCTCAGAAGACTGTTTCGGGGCGGCTGGACCCCCACGCGCGGCCCTCTTTGGGCTTAGCGTCGCCGAGCAGGTACAGCTGATCCCACCCCCGGGCTGGGGCAGCCAGAGGCGTGGCTAGACCCAAGCCCGGGCCGGGAAGAGGGGCGGGGCTGACGCTCGGGTATGTGACATCCGGCCCCAAGGCGGCTGGGGTCCCAACCCGCAATCAAGCTTGTGTCCTGGGAAGCAACCAACAGTCTTCATGCTCCCTCAGAAGACTGTTTCGGGGCGGCTGGACCCCCGCGCACGCGGCCCTCTTTGGGCTTAGTGTCGGCGAGGAGGTCCAGCGGATCCTACCCCCGGGCTGGGGCCGCCAGGGGCATGGCTAGACCCAAGCCCGGGCCGGGAAGAGGGGCGGGGCTGACGCTCGGGGACGTGAGCCCCGGCCGCATGGCGGCCGGGGTCCCCAGGCGCAATCCAGCTTGTCTCCTGGGAAGCAACCCAGTCTTCACGCTCCCTCAGAAGACTGTTTCTGGGTGGCTGGACCCCCACGCGCGGCCCTCTTTGGGCTTAGCGTGGGCGAGCAGGTCCATCTGATCCCACCCCCAGGCTGGGGCCGCCAGGGGCGTGGCTAGACCCAAGCCCTGGCCGGGAAGAGGGCGGGGCTGATGCTCTTGGACGTGAGCCCCGGCCGCATAGCGGCCGGGGTCCCCAGGCGCAATCCAGCTTGTCTCTTGGGAAGCAACCCACAGTCTTCACGCTCACTTGGAAGACTGTTTTGTTGCGGCTGGACAACCACGCGCGGCCCTCTTTGGGCTTAGCGTGGGCGAGCAGGTCCAGCCGATCCCACCCCCGGGCTGGGGCCGCCAGGGGCGTGGCTAGAACCAAGCCCGGGCCGGGAAGAGGGGCGGGGCTGATGCTCAGGGACGTGAGCCCCGGCCACATGGCGGCCGGGGTCCTCAGGCGCAATCCAGCTTGTCTCCTGGGAAGCAACCCACAGTCTTCACGCTCCCTCGGAAGACAGTGTCATGGCGGCTGGACCCCCACGTGCGGCCCTCTTTGGGCTTAGCGTGGGCCAGCAGGTCCAGCCGATCCCACCCCCGGGCTGGGGCCGCCAGGGGCGTGGCTAGACCCAAGCCCTGGCCTGGAAGAGGGGCGGGGCTGACGCTTGGGGACGTGAGCCCCGGCCACATGGCGGCCGGGGTCCCCAGGCGCAATCCAGCTTGTCTCCTGGGAAGCAACCCACAGTCTTCACGCTCCCTCGGATGTCTGTTTCGGGGCGCCTGGACCCCCGTGCGTTGCCCTCTTTGGGCTTAGCGTGGGCGAGCAGGTCCAGCCGATCCCACCCCCGGGCTGGGGCCGCCAGGGGCGTGGCTAGACCCAAGCCCGGGTCTGGAAGAGGGCGGGGCTGATGCTCGGGGACGTGAGCCCCGGCCACATGGCGGCCGGGGTCCCCAGGCGCAATCCAGCTTGTCTCTTGGGAAGCAACCCACAGTCTTCACGCTCACTCGGAAGACTGTTTCGGGGACGATGCACCCCCATGCGTGGCCCTCTTTGGGCTTAGTGTGGGCCAGCTGGTCCAGAGGATCCCACCCCCGGGCTGGGGCCGCCAGGGGCGTGGCTAGACCCAAGCCCGGGCCGGGAAGAGGGGCGGGGCTGACGCTCTTGGACGTGAGCCTTGGCCCCATGGCGGCCAGGGTCCCCAGGCGCAATCCAGGTTGTCTCCTGGGAAGCAACCCACAGTCTTCACGCTCCCTCGGAAGACTGTTTTGGGGACGGTTCACCCCAATGCGTGGCCCACTTTGGGCTTAGCGTCGGCCAGCAGGTCCAGCCGATCCCACCCCCGGGCTGGGGCTGTCAGGGGCGTGGCTAGACCCAAGCCCGGGACTGGAAGAGGGGCGGGGCTGACGCTCGGGCACGTGAGCCCCGGCCACATGGCGGCCGGTGTCCTCAGGCGCAATCCAGCTTGTCTCCTGGGAAGCAACCCACAGTCTTCACGCTCCCTCGGAAGACAGTGTCATTGCGGCTGGACCCCTACGTGCGGCCATCTTTGGGCTTAGCATCGGCGAGCAGGTCCATCTGATCCCACCCCCGGGCTGGGGCCGTCAGGGGCGTGGCTAGACCCAAGCCCTGGCCGGGAAGAGGGGCGGGGCTGACGCTCGGGGACGTGAGCCCCGGCCACATGGAGGCCGGGGTCCCCAGGCGCAATCCAGCTTGTCTCCTGGGAAGCAACCCACAGTCTTCACGCTCCCTCAGAAGACTGTTTCTGGGTGGCTGGACCCCCACGCGCGGCCCTCTTTGGGCTTAGCGTCGGCAAGCAGGTCCAGCCGATCCCACCCCTGGGCTGGTGCCGCCAGGGGCGTGGCTAGACCCAAGCCCGGGTCTGGAAGAGGGCGGGGCTGATGCTCTTGGACGTGAGCCCCGGCCCCAAGGCAGCCGGGGTCCCCAGGCGCAATCAAGCTTGTCTCCTGGGAAGCAACCAACAGTCTTCACTCTCCCTCAGAAGACTGTTTCGGGGCAGCTGGACCCCCACGTGCGCGGCCCTCTTTGGGCTTAGCGTTGGCGAGCAGGTACAGCCAATCCAACCAACGGGCTGGGGCCGCCAGGGGCGTGGCTAGACCAAAGCCCGGGCTGGAAACAAGGGCGGGGCTGACACCTGGGGACGTGAACCCTGGCCACATGGCTGCCGGGGTCCCCACACGAAATCAAGCTTGTCTCCTGGGAAGCAACCAACATTCTTCATGTTCCCTCGGGAGACTGTTTCGGGGGAGCTGGACACCCACACGCTGCCCTCTTTGGGCTTAGCATCGGCGAGCAGGTCCAGCCGATCCCACCCCCGGGCTGGGGCCGCCAGGGGCGTGGCTAGACCCAAGCCCGGGCCGGGAAGACGGGCGGGGCTGACGCTCAGGGATATGACCCCCGGCCACATGCCGCCCGGGGTCCTCACTCACAATCAGCTTGTCTCCTGGGAAGCACCCAAAAGTCTTCACGCTCCCTCAGAAGACTGTTTCAGGGCGGCTGGACCCCCACGTGCCGCCGACTTTGGGCTTAGCTTCGGCGAGAAGGTCCAGCCAATCCCACCCCCGGGCTGGGGCCGCCAGGGGCATGGCTAGACCCAAGCCCGGGCCGGGAAGAGGGGCAGGGCTGAGGCTCTTGGACGTGAGCCCCGGCGACATGGCGGCCTGGGTCCCCAGGCGCAATCCAGCTTATCTCCTGGGAAGCAACCCACAGTCTTCACGTTCCCTCAGAAGACTGTTTTGGGGCGGCTGGACCCCAACGCGCGGCCCTCTTTGGGCTTAGCATGGGCGAGCAGGTCCAGCCTATTCCACCCCCAGGCTGGGGCCGCCAGGGGCATGGCTAGACCCAAGCCCTGGCCGGGAAGAGGGGCGGGGCTGATGCTCGGGGACGTGAGCCCCGGCCACATGCGGGTCAGGGTCCCCAGGCGCAATCCAGCTTGTCTCCTGGGAAGCAACCCACAGTCTTCACGCTCCCTTAGAAGACTGTTTTGGTGCGGCTGGACCCCCACGCGCCGCCCTCTTTGGGCTTAGTGTCGGCGAGCAGGTCCAGCGGATCCTACCCCCGGGTTGGGGCAGCCAGGGGCGTGGCTAGACCCAAGCCCGGGCCGGGAAGAGTGGCGGGGCTGATGCTCGGGGACGTGAGCCCCGGCCACATGGGGACCAGGGTCTCCAGGCGCAATCCAGGTTGTCTCCTGGGAAGCAACCCACAGTCTTCACGCTCCCTTGGAAGACTGCTTTGGGGAGGCTGGACCCCCACGCGCGGCCCTCTTTGGGTTAGCATCGGCCAGCAGGTCCAGCCGATCCCACCCCCGGGCTGGGGCCATCAGGGGCTGGCTAGACCCAAGCCCGGGCCTGGAAGAGGGGCGGGGCTGACGCTCGGGGACGTGAGCCCCGGCCACAAGGCGGCCGGGGTCCCCAGGAACAATCCAGCTTGTCTCCTGGGAAGCAACCCACAGTCTTCACGCTCCCTCAGAAGACAGTTTCATGGAGGCTGGACCCCCACGCGCGTCCCTCTTTGGGCTTAGCGTGGGCGAGCAGGTCCAGCCGATCCCACCCCCGGGCTGGGGCCGCCAGGGGCGTGGCTAGACCCAAGCCCGGGCCAGGAAGATGGGCCGGGCTGACGCTCGGGGACGTGAGCCCCGGCCACATGGCGGCCAGGGTCCCCAGGCGCAATCCAGCTTGTCTCCTGGGAAGCAACCCACAGTCTTCACGCTCCCTCGGAAGACGGTTTCGGGGCGCCTGGACCCCGTGCCGCCCTCTTTGGGCTATGTGTCGGCAAGCAGGTCCAGCCGATCCCACCCCCGGGCTGGGGCCATCAGGGGCGTGGCTAGACCCAAGCCAGGGCCTGGAAGAGGGCGGGGCTGACGCTCTTGGACGTGAGCCCCGGCCACATGGCGGCCGGGGTCCCCAGGCGCAATCCAGCTTGTCTCTTGGGAAGCAACCCACAGTCTTCACGCTCGCTCAGAAGACTGTTTCGTGGCGGCTGGACCCCAACGCGCGGCCCTCTTTGGGCTTAGCGTGGGCGAGCAGGTACAGCTGATCCCACCCCCGGGCTGGGGCCGCCAGGGGCGTGGCTAGACCCAAGCCCGGGTCTGGAAGAGGGCGGGGCTGATGCTCGGGCACGAGAGCCCCGGCCACATGGCGGCCGGGGTCCCGAGGCGCAATCCAGCTTGTCTCTTGGGAAGCAACCCACAGTCTTCACGCTCCCTCAGAAGACTGTTTTTGTGCGGCTGGACCCCCACGCGCGGCCATTTTTGGGCTTAGCGTGGGCGAGCAGGTCCAGCCGATCCCACCCCCAAGCTGGGGCCGCCAGGGGCGTGGCTAGACCCAAGCCCGGGCCGGGAAGAGGGGCGGGGCTGACGCTTGGGGACGTGAGCCCCAGCCACATGGCGGCCGGGGTCCCCAGGCGCAATCCAGCTTGTCTCCTGGGAAGCAACCCACAATCTTCACGCTCCCTCAGAAGACTGTTTTGCTGCGGCTGGACCCCCACGCGCGGCCCTTTTTGGGCTTAGCGTGGGCGAGCAGGTCCAGCCGATCCCACCCCCGGGTTGGGGCAGCCAGGGGCGTGGCTAGACCCAAGGCCGGGCCGGGATGAGTGGCGGGGCTGATGCTCGGGGACGTGAGCCCCGGCCACATGGCGGCCGGGGTCCTCAGGCGCAATCCAGCTTGTCTCCTGGGAAGCAACCCACAGTCTTCACGCTCCCTCAGAAGACTGTTTCGGGGCGGCTGGACCCCAACGTGCCGCCCTCTTTGGGCTTAGTGTGGGCGAGCAGGTCCATCTGATCCCATCCCCGGGCAGGGGCCGCCAGAGGCGTGGCTAGACCCAAGCCCGGCCCGGGAAGAGGGGCGGGGCTGACGCTTGGGGACGTGAGCCCCGGCCACATGGGGGCCAGGGTCCGCAGGCGCAATCCAGCTTGTCTCCTGGGAAGTAACCCACAGTCTTCACGCTCCCACAGAAGACTGTTTTGGGGCGGCTGGACCCCCACGTGCGGCCCTCTTTGGGCTTAGTGTCGGCGAGCATGTCCAGCGGATCCCACCCCCGGGCTGGGGCCGCCAGGGGCATGGCTAGACCCAAGCCCGGGCCGGGAAGAGGGGCGGGGCTGACGCTCGGGGACGTGAGCCCCGGCCACATGGTGGCCGGGGTCCTCAGGCGCAATCCAGCTTGTCTCCTGGGAAGCAACCCACAGTTTCACGCTCCCTCGGAAGACTGTTTCGGGGACGGTGCACCCCCATGCGTGGCCCTCTTTGGGTTTAGTGTCGGCCAGCAGGTCCAGAGGATTCCAACCCCGGGCTGGGGCCGCCAGGGGCGTGGCTAGACCCAAGCCCGGGCCGGGAAGAGGGGCGGGGCTGACGCTCGGGGACGTGAGCCCCGGCCACATGGCGGCCGGGGTCCTCAGGCGCAATCCAGCTTGTCTCCTGGGAAGCAACCCACAGTCTTCACGCTCCCTCGGAAGACAGTGTCATGGCGGCTGGACCCCCACGTGCGGCCCTCTTTGGGCTTAGCGTGGGCGAGCATATCCAGCCGATCCCACCCCCGGGCTGGGGCCGCCAGGGGCGTGGCTAGACCCAAGCCCTGGCCTGGAAGAGGGGCGGGGCTGACGCTTGGGGACGTGAGCCCCGGCCACATGGCGGCCAGCGTCCTCAGGCGCAATCCAGCTTGTCTCCTGGGAAGCAACCCACAGTCTTCACGCTCCCTCGGATGACTGTTTCGGGGCGCCTGGACCCCCGTGCGTTGCCCTCTTTGGGCTTAGCGTGGGCGAGCAGGTCCAGCCGATCCCACCCCCGGGCTGGGGCCGCCAGGGGCGTGGCTAGACCCAAGCCCGGGTCTGGAAGAGGGCGGGGCTGATGCTCGGGGACGTGAGCCCCGGCCCCATGGCGGCCGGGGTCCCCAGGCGCAATCCAGCTTGTCTCTTGGGAAGCAACCCACAGTCTTCACGCTCACTCGGAAGACTGTTTCGGGGACGATGCACCCCCATGCGTGGCCCTCTTTGGGCTTAGTGTGGGCCAGCTGGTCCAGAGGATCCCACCCCCGGGCTGGGGCCGCCAGGGGCGTGGCTAGACCCAAGCCCGGGCCAGGAAGAGGGGCGGGGCTGACGCTCTTGGACGTGAGCCTTGGCCACATGGCGGCCAGGGTCCCCAGGCGCAATCCAGCTTGTCTCCTGGGAAGCAACCCACAGTCTTCACGCTCCCTCGGAAGACGGTTTCGGGGACGGTGCACCCCAATGCGTGGCCCTCTTTGGGCTTAGCGTCGGCAAGCAGGTCCAGCCGATCCCACCCCCGGGCTGGGGCTGTCAGGGGCGTGGCTAGACCCAAGCCCGGGACTGGAAGAGGGGCGGGGCTGACGCTCGGGCACGTGAGCCCCGGCCACATGGCGGCCGGTGTCCTCAGGCGCAATCCAGCTTGTCTCCTGGGAAGCAACCCACAGTCTTCACGCTCCCTCGGAAGACAGTGTCATTGCGGCTGGACCCCTACGTGCGGCCATCTTTGGGCTTAGCATCGGCGAGCAGGTCCATCTGATCCCACCCCCGGGCTGGGGCCGTCAGGGGCGTGGCTAGACCCAAGCCCTGGCCGGGAAGAGGGGCGGGGCTGACGCTCGGGGACGTGAGCCCCGGCCACATGGAGGCCGGGGTCCCCAGGCGCAATCCAGCTTGTCTCCTGGGAAGCAACCCACAGTCTTCACGCTCCCTCAGAAGACTGTTTCTGGGTGGCTGGACCCCCACGCGCGGCCCTCTTTGGGCTTAGCGTCGGCAAGCAGGTCCAGCCGATCCCACCCCTGGGCTGGTGCCGCCAGGGGCGTGGCTAGACCCAAGCCCGGGCCGGGAAGAGGGCGGGGCTGATGCTCTTGGACGTGAGCCCCGGCCACATGGCGGCCAGGGTCCCCAGGCGCAATCCAGCTTGTCTCCTGGGAAGCAACCCACAGTCTTCACGCTCCCTCAGAAGACTGTTTTGGGGCGGCTGGACCCCAACGCGCGGCCCTCTTTGGGCTTAGCATGGGCGAGCAGGTCCAGCCGATTCCACCCCCGGGCTGGGGCCGCCAGGGGCGTGGCTAGACCCAAGCCCTGGCCGGGAAGAGGGGCGGGGCTGACGCTCGGGGACGTGAGCCCCGGCCACATGGGGGTCAGGGTCCCCAGGCGCAATCCAGCTTGTCTCCTGTGAAGCAACCCACAGTCTTCACGCTCCCTTGGAAGACTCTTTGGTGCGGCTGGACCCCCACGCGCCACCCTCTTTGGGCTTAGTGTCGGCGAGCAGGTCCAGCGGATCCTACCCCCGGGCTGGGGCCGCCAGGGGCGTGGCTAGACCCAAGCCCGGGCCGGGAAGAGGGGCGGGGCTGACGCTCGGGGACGTGAGCCCCGGCCACATGGCGGCCGGGGTACCCAGGCGCAATCCAGCTTGTCTCCTGGGAAGCAACCCAGTCTTCACGCTCCCTCAGAAGACTGTTTCTGGGTGGCTGGACCCCCACGCGCGGCCCTCTTTGGGCTTAGTGTCGGCGAGCAGGTCCAGCCGATCCCACCCCAGGGCTGGGGCCGCCAGGGGCGTGGCTAGACCCAAGCCCGGGCCGGGAAGAGGGCGGGGCTGATGCTCTTGGACGTGAGCCCCGGCCACATGGCGGCCAGGGTCCCCAGGCGCAATCCAGCTTGTCTCCTGGGAAGCAACCCAGTCTTCACGCTCCCTCAGAAGACTGTTTCTGGGTGGCTGGACCCCCACGCGCGGCCCTCTTTGGGCTTAGCGTCGGCAAGCAGGTCCAGCCGATCCCACCCCCGGGCTGGGGCTGTCAGGGGCGTGGCTAGACCCAAGCCGGGGTCTGGAAGAGGGCGGGGCTGATGCTCTTGGACGTGAGCCCCGGCCACATGGCGGCCAGGGTCCCCAGGCGCAATCCAGCTTGTCTCTTGGGAAGCAACCCACAGTCTTCACGCTCCCTTGGAAGACTGTTTTGTTGCGGCTGGACAACCACGCGCGGCCCTCTTTGGGCTTAGCGTGGGCCAGCAGGTCCAGCCGATCCCACCCCCGGGCTGGGGCCGCCAGTGGCGTGGCTAGACACAAGCCCGTGCCGGGAAGAGGGGCGGGGCTGATGCTCGGGGACGTGAGCCCCGGCCACATGGGGACCAGGGTCCCCAGGCGCAATCCAGCTTGTCTCCTGTGAAGCAACCCACAGTCTTCACGCTCCCTTGGAAGACTGTTTTGGTGCGGCTGGATCCCCACGCGCCGCCCTCTTTTGGCTTAGTGTCGGCGAGCAGGTCCAGCGGATCCTACCCCCGGGCTGGGGCCGCCAGGGGCGTGGCTAGACCCAAGCCCGGGCCTGGAAGAGGGGCGGGGCTGACGCTCGGGGACGTGAGCCCCGGCCACATGGCGGACGGGGTCCCCAGGCGCAATCCAGCTTGTCTCCTGGGAAGCAACCCAGTCTTCACGCTCCCTCGGAAGACTGTTTCTGGGTGGCTGGACCCCCACGCGCCGCCCTCTTTGGGCTTAGTGTCGGCGAGCAGGTCCAGCCGATCCCACCCCCGGGCTGGGGCCGCCAGGGGCGTGGCTAGACCCAAGCCCTGGCCGGGAAGAGGGGCGGGGCTGATGCTCGGGGACGTGAGCCCCGGCCACATGGTGGCCGGGGTCCCCAGGCGCAATCCAGCTTGTCTCCTGGGAAGCAACCCACAGTTTCACGCTCCCTCGGAAGACTGTTTCGGGGACGGTGCACCCCCATGCGTGGCCCTCTTTGGGCTTAGTGTCGGCCAGCAGGTCCAGAGGATCCCACCCCCGGGCTGGGGCCGCCAGGGGCGTGGCTAGACCCAAGCCCGGGCCTGGAAGAGGGGCGGGGCTGACGCTCGGGGACGTGAGCCCCGGCCACAGGGCGGCCGGTGTCCTCAGGCGCAATCCAGCTTGTCTCCTGGGAAGCAACCCACAGTCTTCACGCTCCCTCGGAAGACAGTGTCATTGCGGCTGGACCCCTACGTGCGGCCCTCTTTGGGCTTAGCGTGGGCGAGCAGGTCCATCTGATCCCACCCCCGGGCTGGGGCCGTCAGGGGCGTGGTTAGACCCAAGCCCTAGCCGGGAAGAGGGGCGGGGCTGACGCTTGGGGACGTGAGCCCCGGCCACATGGCGGCCGGGGTCCCGAGGCGCAATCCAGCTTGTCTCTTGGGAAGCAACCCACAGTCTTCACGCTCCCTCAGAAGACTGTTTTGGTGCGGCTGGACCCCCACTTGCGGCCCTCTTTGGGCTTAGCGTGGGCGAGCAGGTCCAGCCGATCCCACCCCCGGGCTGGGTCCGCCAGGGGCGTGGCTAGACCCAAGCCCGGGCCTGGAAGAGGGGCGGGGCTGACGCTCTTGGACGTGAGCCCCGGCCACATGGCGGCCGGGGTCCCCAGGCGCAATCCAGCTTGTCTCCTGGGAAGCAACCCACAGTCTTCACGTTCCCTCAGAAGACTGTTACAGGGCGCCTGGACCCCCGTGCGTTGCCCTCTTTGGGCTTAGCGTGGGCGAGCAGGTCCAGCCGATCCCACCCCCGGGCTGGGGCCGCCAGGGGCGTGGCTAGACCCAAGCCCGGGTCTGGAAGAGGGCGGGGCTGATGCTCGGGGACGTGAGCCCCGGCCACATGGCGGCCGGGGTCCCCAGGCGCAATCCAGCTTGTCTCTTGGGAAGCAACCCACAGTCTTCACGCTCACTCGAAAGACTGTTTCGGGGACGATGCACCCCCATGCGTGGCCCTCTTTGGGCTTAGTGTGGGCCAGCTGGTCCAGAGGATCCCACCCCCGGGCTTAGGCCGCCAGGGGCGTGGCTAGACCCAAGCCCGGGCCGGGAAGAGGGGCGGGGCTGATGCTCGGGGACGTGAGCCCCGGCCACATGGCGGCCGGTGTCCTCAGGCGCAATCCAGCTTGTCTCCTGGGAAGCAACCCACAGTCTTCACGCTCCCTCGGAAGACAGTGTCATTGCGGCTGGACCCCTACGTGCGGCCATCTTTGGGCTTAGCATCGGCGAGCAGGTCCATCTGATCCCACCCCCGGGCTGGGGCCGTCAGGGGCGTGGTTAGACCCAAGCCCTAGCCGGGAAGAGGGGCGGGGCTGACGCTTGGGGACGTGAGCCCCGGCCACATGGCGGCCGGGGTCCCGAGGCGCAATCCAGCTTGTCTCTTGGGAAGCAACCCACAGTCTTCACGCTCCCTCAGAAGACTGTTTTGGTGCGGCTGGACCCCCACGCGCCGCCCTCTTTGGCCTTAGCGTGGGCGTGCAGGTACAGCCGATCCCACCCCCAAGCTGGGGCCGCCAGGGGCGTGGCTAGACCCAAGCCCGGGCCGGGAAGAGGGGCGGGGCTGACGCTCTTGGACGTGACCCCCGGCCGCATGTCGGCCGGGGTCCCCAGGCGCAATCCAGCTTGTCTCCTGGGAAGCAACCCACAGTCTTCACGTTCCCTCAGAAGACTGTTACAGGGTGGCTGGACCCCCACGCGTCGCCCTCTTTGGGCTTAGTGTCAGCGAGCAGGTCCAGCCGATCACACCCCTGGGCTGGGGCCGCCAGTGGCGTGGCTAGACCCAAGCCCGGGTCTGGAAGAGGGCGGGGCTGAGGCTCGGGCACCAGAGCCCCGGCCACATGGCGGCCGGGGTCCCCAGGCGCAATCCAGCTTGTCTCTTGGGAAGCAACCCACAGTCTTCACGCTCACTCGGAAGACTGTTTCGGGGACGATGCACCCCCATGCGCGGCCCTCTTTGGGCTTAGTGTCGGCCAGCTGGTCCAGAGGATCCCACCCCCGGGCTGGGGCGGCCAGGGGCGTGGCTAGACCCAAGCCCGGGCCGGGAAGAGGGGCGGGGCTGACGCTCGGGGACGTGAGCCTTGGCCACATGGCGGCCAGGGTCCCCAGGCGCAATCCAGCTTGTCTCCTGGGAAGCAACCCAAAGTCTTCACGCTCCCTCGGAAGACTGTTTCGGGGACGGTGCACCCCAATGCGTGGCCCTCTTTGGGCTTAGCGTGGGCGAGCAGGTCCAGCCGATCCCACCCATGGGCTGGGGACGTCAGGTGCGTGGCTAGAATCAAGACCGGGCCGGGAAAAGGGGCGGGGCTGACGCTCGGGGACGTGAGCCCCGGCCCCATGGCGGCCGGGGTCCTCAGGCGCAATCCAGCTTGTCTCCTGGGAAGCAACCCACAGTCTTCACGCTCCCTCGGAAGACAGTGTCATGGCGGCTGGACCCCCACGTGCGGCCCTCTTTGGGCTTAGCTTGGGCGAGCAGGTCCATCTGATCCCACCCCCGGGCTGGGGCCGCCAGGGGCGTGGCTAGACCCAAGCCCGGGCCGGGAAGAGGTGCGGGCCTGACTTTTGGGGACGTGAGCCCGGCCACATGGCGGCCAGGGTCCCCAGGCGCAATCCAGCTTGTCTCCTGGGAAGCAACCCACAGTCTTCACGCTCCCTCAGAAGAATGTTTTGGGGCGGCTGGACCCCCACGCGCGGCCCTCTTTGGGCTTAGCATGGGCGAGCAGGTCCAGCCGATCCCACCCCCGGGCTGGGGCCGCCAGGGGCGTGGCTAGACCCAAGCCCGGGCCGGGAAGAGGAGCGGGGCTGACGCTCGGGGACGTGAGCCCCGGCCACATGGCGGCCGGCGTCCCCAGGCGCAATCCAGCTTGTCTCCTGGGAAGCAACCCACAGTCTTCACGCTCCCTCAGAAGACTGTTTCATGGAGGCTGGACCCCCACGCGCGGCCCTCTTTGGGCTTAGCGTGGTCGAGCAGGTCCAGCCGATCCCCCCCCTCTGCTGGGGCCGCCAGGGGCGTGGTTAGACCCAAGCCCGGGCCGGGAAGAGGGGCGGGGCTGACGCTCTTGGACGTGAGCCCCGGCCACATGGCGGCCGGGGTCCCCAGGCGCAATCCAGCTTGTCTCTTGGGAAGCAACCCACAGTCTTCACGCTCCCTCAGAAGACTGTTTCTGGGTGGCTGGACCCCCACGCGCCGCCCTCTTTTGGCTTAGTGTCGGCGAGCAGGTCCAGCGGATCCTACCCCCGGGCTGGGGCCGCCAGGGGCGTGGCTAGACCCAAGCCCGGGCCTGGAAGAGGGGCGGGGCTGACGCTCGGGGACGTGAGCCCCGGCCACATGGCGGACGGGGTCCCCAGGCGCAATCCAGCTTGTCTCCTGGGAAGCAACCCAGTCATCACGCTCCCTCGGAAGACTGTTTCTGGGTGGCTGGACCCCCACGCGCGGCCCTCTTTGGGCTTAGCGTGGGCGAGCAGGTCCAGCCGATCCCACCCCCGGGCTGGGGCCGCCAGGGGCGTGGCTAGACCCAAGCCCGGGCCGGGAAGAGGGCGGGGCTGATGCTTGGGGACGTGAGCCCCGGCCACATGCTGGCCGGGGTCCCCAGGCGCAATCCAGCTTGTCTCCTGGGAAGCAACCCAGTCTTCACGCTCCCTCGGAAGACTGTTTCTGGGTGGCTGGACCCCCACGCGCGGCCCTCTTTGGGCTTAGCTTGGGCGAGAAGGTCCAGCCGATCCCACCCCCGGGCTGGGGCCGCCAGGGGCGTGGCTAGACCCAAGCCCTGGCCGGGAAGAGGGGCGGGGCTGATGCTCGGGGACGTGAGCCCCGGCCACATGGGGACCAGGGTCCCCAGGCGCAATCCAGCTTGTCTCCTGGGAAGCAACCCACAGTCTTCACGCTCCCTCGGAAGACTGTTTCGGGGACGGTGCACCCCCATGCGTGGCCCTCTTTGGGCTTAGTGTCGGCCAGCAGGTCCAGAGGATCCCACCCCCGGGCTGGGGCCGCCAGGGGCGTGGCTAGACCCAAGCCCGGGCCGGGAAGAGGGGCGGGGCTGACGCTCGGGGACGTGAGCCCCGGCCACAAGGCGGCCGGTGTCCTCAGGCGCAATCCAGCTTGTCTCCTGGGAAGCAACCCACAGTCTTCACGCTCCCTCGGAAGACAGTGTCATTGCGGCTGGACCCCTACGTGCGGCCCTCTTTGGGCTTAGCATCGGCGAGCAGGTCCATCTGATCCCACCCCCGGGCTGGGGCCGTCAGGGGCGTGGTTAGACCCAAGCCCTAGCCGGGAAGAGGGGCGGGGCTGACGCTTGGGGACGTGAGCCCCGGCCACATGGCGGCCGGGGTCCCCAGGCGCAATCCAGCTTGTCTCTTGGGAAGCAACCCACAGTCTTCACGCTCCCTCAGAAGACTGTTTTGGTGCGGCTGGACCCCCACGCGCGGCCCTCTTTGGGCTTAGCATGGGCGAGCAGGTCCAGCCGATCCCACCCCCGGGCTGGGGCCGCCAGGGGCGTGGCTAGACCCAAGCCCGGGCCGGGAAGAGGAGCGGGGCTGACGCTCGGGGACGTGAGCCCCGGCCACATGGCGGCCGGCGTCCCCAGGCGCAATCCAGCTTGTCTCCTGGGAAGCAACCCACAGTCTTCACGCTCCCTCAGAAGACTGTTTCATGGAGGCTGGACCCCCACGCGCGGCCCTCTTTGGGCTTAGCGTGGGCGAGCAGGTCCAGCCGATCCCCCCCCCTCTGCTGGGGCCGCCAGGGGCGTGGTTAGACCCAAGCCCGGGCCGGGAAGAGGGGCGGGGCTGACGCTCTTGGACGTGAGCCCCGGCCACATGGCTGCCGGGGTCCCCAGGCGCAATCCAGCTTGTCTCTTGGGAAGCAACCCACAGTCTTCACGCTCCCTCAGAAGACTGTTTCTGGGTGGCTGGACCCCCACGCGCCGCCCTCTTTGGGCTTAGCTTGGGCGAGAAGGTCCAGCCGATCCCACCCCAGGGCTGGGGCCGCCAGGGGCGTGGCTAGACCCAAGCCCGGGCCGGGAAGAGGGCGGGGCTGATGCTCTTGGACGTGAGCCCCGGCCACATGGCGGCCAGGGTCCCCAGGCGCAATCCAGCTTGTCTCCTGGGAAGCAACCCAGTCTTCACGCTCCCTCGGAAGACTGTTTCTGGGTGGCTGGACCCCCACGCGCCGCCCTCTTTGGGCTTAGCTTGGGCGAGAAGGTCCAGCCGATCCCACCCCCGGGCTGGGGCCTTAAGGGGCGTGGCTAGACCCAAGCCCTGGCCGGGAAGAGGGGCGGGGCTGATGCTCGGGGACGTGAGCCCCGGCCACATGGGGACCAGGGTCCCCAGGCGCAATCCAGCTTGTCTCCTGGGAAGCAACCCACAGTCTTCACGCTCCCTCGGAAGACTGTTTCGGGGACGGTGCACCCCCATGCGTGGCCCTCTTTGGGCTTAGTGTCGGCCAGCAGGTCCAGAGGATCCCACCCCCGGGCTGGGGCCGCCAGGGGCGTGGCTAGACCCAAGCCCGGGCCGGGAAGAGGGGCGGGGCTGACGCTCGGGGACGTGAGCCCCGGCCACAAGGCGGCCGGTGTCCTCAGGCGCAATCCAGCTTGTCTCCTGGGAAGCAACCCACAGTCTTCACGCTCCCTCGGAAGACAGTGTCATTGCGGCTGGACCCCCACTTGCGGCCCTCTTTGGGCTTATCGTGGGCGAGCAGGTTCAGCCGATCCCACCCCCGGGCTGGGGCCGCCAGGGGCGTGGCTAGACCCAAGCCCGGGCCGGGAAGAGGGGCGGGGCTGACGCTCTTGGACGTGAGCCCCGGCCACATGGCGGCCGGGGTCCCCAGGCGCAATCCAGCTTGTCTCCTGGGAAGCAACCCACAGTCTTCACGTTCCCTCAGAAGACTGTTACAGGGCGCCTGGACCCCCGTGCGTTGCCCTCTTTGGGCTTCGCGTGGGCGAGCAGGTCCAGCCGATCCCACCCCCGGGCTGGGGCCGCCAGGGGCGTGGCTAGATCCAAGCCCGGGCCGGGAAGAGGGGCGGGGCTGATGCTCGGGGACGTGAGCCCCGGCCACATGGCGGCCGGGGTCCCCAGGCGCAATCCAGCTTGTCTCCTGGGAAGCAACCCACAGTCTTCACGCTCCCTCAGAAGACTGTTTCTGGGTGGCTGGACCCCCACGCGCGGCCCTCTTTGGGCTTAGTGTCGGCAAGCAGGTCCAGCCGATCCCACCCCCGGGCTGGTGCCGCCAGGGGCGTGGCTAGACCCAAGCCCGGGTCTGGAAGAGGGCGGGGCTGATGCTCTTGGACGTGAGCCCCGGCCACATGGCGGCCGGGGTCCCCAGGCGCAATCCAGCTTGTCTCCTGGGAAGCAACCCACAGTCTTCACGCTCCCTCAGAAGACTGTTTTGGGGCGGCTGGACCCCAACGCGCGGCCCTCTTTGGGCTTAGCATGGGCGAGCAGGTCCAGCCGATCCCACCCCCGGGCTGGGGCTGCCAGGGGCGTGGCTAGACCCAAGCCCTGGCCGGGAAGAGGGGCGGGGCTGATGCTCGGGGACGTGAGCCCCGGCCGCATGGGGGTCAGGGTCCCCAGGCGCAATCCAGCTTGTCTCCTGTGAAGCAACCCACAGTCTTCACGCTCCCTTGGAAGACTGTTTTGGTGCGGCTGGACCCCCACGCGCCGCCCTCTTTGGGCTTAGTGTCGGCGAGCAGGTCCAGCCGATCCTACCCCCGGGCTGGGGCCACCAGGGGCGTGGCTAGACCCAAGCCCGGGCCGGGAAGAGGGGCGGGGCTGACGCTCTTGGACGTGAGCCCCGGCCACATGGTGGACGGGGTCCCCAGGCGCAATCCAGCTTGTCTCCTGGGAAGCAACCCAGTCTTCACGCTCCCTCAGAAGACTGTTTCTGGGTGGCTGGACCCCCACGCGCGGCCCTCTTTGGGCTTACATCGGCGAGCAGGTCCAGCCGATCCCACCCCCGGGCTGGGGCCGCCAGGGGCGTGGCTAGACCCAAGCCCTGGCCGGGAAGAGGGGCGGGGCTGACGCTCGGGGACGTGAGCCCCGGCCACATGGTGGCCTGGGTCCTCAGGCGCAATACAGCTTGTCTCCTGGGAAGCAACCCACAGTCTTCACGCTCCCTCGGAAGACTGTTTCGGGGACGGTGCACCCCCATGCGTGGCCCTCTTTGGGCTTAGTGTCGGCCAGCAGGTCCAGAGGATCCCACCCCCGGGCTGGGGCCGCCAGGGGCGTGGCTAGACCCAAGCCCGGGACTGGAAGAGGGGCGGGGCTGACGCTCGGGGACGTGAGCCCCGGCCACATGGCGGCCGGGGTCCTCAGGCGCAATCCAGCTTGTCTCCTGGGAAGCAACCCACAGTCTTCACGCTCCCTCGGAAGACAGTGTCATTGCGGCTGGACCCCTACGTGCGGCAATCTTTGGGCTTAGCATCGGCGAGAAGGTCCATCTGATCCCACGCCCGGGCTGGGGCCGTCAGGGGCGTGGTTAGACCCAAGCCCTAGCCGGGAAGAGGGGCGGGGCTGACGCTTGGGGACGTGAGCCCCGGCCACATGGCGGCCGGGGTCCCCAGGCGCAATCCAGATTGTCTCCTGGGAAGCAACCCACAGTCTTCACGGTCCCTCAGAAGACTGTTACAGGGCGGCTGGACCCCCACGCGTCGCCCTCTTTGGGCTTAGTGTCGGCGAGCAGGTCCAGCCGATCACACCCCTGGGCTGGGGCCGCCAGTGGCTAGACCCAAGCCCGGGCCGGGAAGAGGGGCGGGGCTGATGCTCGGGGACGTGAGCCCCGGCCACATGGGGGTCAGGTTCCCCAGGCGCAATCCAGCTTGTCTCCTGGGAAGCAACCCACAGTCTTCACGGTCCCTTGGAAGACTGCTTTGGGGTGGCTGGACCCCCACGCGCGGCCCTCTTTGGGCTTAGCATGGGCGAGCAGGTCCAGCCGATCCCACCCCCGGGCTGGGGCCGCCAGGGGCGTGGCTAGACCCAAGCCCGGGCCGGGAAGAGGGGCGGGGCTGACGCTCGGGGACGTGAGCCCCGGCCACATGGCGGCCGGGGTCCCCAGGCGCAATCCAGCTTGTCTCTTGGGAAGCAACCCACAGTCTTCACGCTCCCTCAGAAGACTGTTTTGTTGCGGCTAGACCCCCATGCGCCGCCCTCTTTGGGCTTAGCTTGGGCGAGAAGGTCCAGCCGATCCCACCCCCGGGCTGGGGCCGCCAGGGGCGTGGCTAGACCCAAGCCCTGGCCGGGAAGAGGGGCGGGGCTGACGCTCGGGGACGTGAGCCCCGGCCACATGGAGGCCGGGGTCCCCAGGCGCAATCCAGCTTGTCTCCTGGGAAGCAACCCACAGTCTTCACGCTCCCTCAGAAGACTGTTTCTGGGTGGCTGGACCCCCACGCGCGGCCCTCTTTGGGCTTAGCGTCGGCAAGCAGGTCCAGCCGATCCCACCCCCGGGCTGGGGCCGCCAGGGGCGTGGCTAGACCCAAGCCCAAGTCTGGAAGAGGGCGGGGCTGATGCTCTTGGACGTGAGCCCCGGCCACATGGCGGCCGGGGTCCCCAGGCGCAATCCAGCTTGTCTCCTGGGAAGCAACCCACAGTCTTCACGCTCCCTCAGAAGACTGTTACAGGGTGGCTGGACCCCCACGCGCGGCCCTCTTTGGGCTTAGCGTCGGCAAGCAGGTCCAGCCGATCCCACCCCCGGGCTGGGGCTGTCAGGGGCGTGGCTAGACCCAAGCCCGGGTCTGGAAGAGGGCGGGGCTGATGCTCTTGGACGTGAGCCCCGGCCACATGGCGGCCGGGGTCCCCAGGCGCAATCCAGCTTGTCTCTTGGGAAGCAACCCACAGTCTTCACGCTCCCTCGGAAGACAGTGTCATGGCGGCTGGACCCCCACGTGCGGCCCTCTTTGGGCTTAGCATCGGCGAGCAGGTCCATCTGATCCCACCCCCGGGCTGGGGCCGCCAGGGGCGTGGCTAGACCCAAGCCCGGGCCGGGAAGAGGGGCGGGGCTGACTTTTGGGGACGTGAGCCCGGCCACATGGCGGCCAGGGTCCCCAGGCGCAATCCAGCTTGTCTCCTGGGAAGCAACCCACAGTCTTCACGCTCCCTCGGAAGACTGTTTCTGGGTGGCTGGACCCCCACGCGCGGCCCTCTTTGGGCTTAGCATGGGCGAGCAGTTCCAGCCGATCCCACGCCCGGGCTGGGGCCGCCAGGGGCGTGGCTAGACCCAAGCCCGGGCCGGGAAGAGGAGCGGGGCTGACGCTCGGGGACGTGAGCCCAGGCCGCATGGCGGCCGGCGTCCCCAGGCGCAATCCAGCTTGTCTCCTGGGAAGCAACCCAGTCTTCACGCTCCCTTGGAAGACTGTTTCTGGGTGGCTGGACCCCCACGCGCGGCCCTCTTTGGGCTTAGCGTGGGCGAGCAGGTCCAGCCGATCCCACCCCCGGGCTGGGGCCGCAAGGGGCGTGCCTAGACCCAAGCCCGGGTCTGGAAGAGGGCGGGGCTGATGCTCTTGGACGTGAGCCCCGGCCACATGGCGGCCAGGGTCCCCAGGCGCAATCCAGCTTGTCTCTTGGGAAGCAACCCACAGTCTTCACGCTCCCTCGGAAGACAGTGTCATGGCGGCTGGACCCCCATGCGCCGCCCTCTTTGGGCTTAGCATGGGCGAGCAGGTCCAGCGGATCCCACCCCCGGGCTGGGGCCTCCAGGGGCATGGCTAGACCCAAGCCCGGGCCGGGAAGAGGGGCGGGGCTGATGCTTGGGGACGTGAGCCCCGGCCACATGGCGGCCGGGGTCCCCAGGCGCAATCCAGCTTGTCTCCTGGGAAGCAACCCACAGTCTTCACGCTCCCTCAGAAGACTGTTTCTGCGTGGCTGGACCCCCACGCGCGGCCCTCTTTGGGCTTAGCGTGGGCGAGCAGGTCCAGCCGATCCCACCCCCGGGCTGGGGCTGCCAGGGGCGTGGCTAGCCCCAAGCCCGGGCCGGGAAGAGGGGCGGGGCTGATGCTCGGGGACGTGAGCCCCGGCCACATGGGGGCCAGGGTCCCCAGGCGCAATCCAGCTTGTCTCCTGGGAAGCAACCCACAGTCTTCACGCTCCCTTGGAAGACTGCTTTGGGCGGCTGGACCCCCATGTGTGGCCCTCTTTGGGCTTAGCGTCGGCAAGCAGGTCCAGCCGATCCAACCCCGGGCTGGGGCCGCCAGGGGCGTGGCTAGACCCAAGCCCGGGCCGGGAAGAGGGGCGGGGCTGACGCTCTTGGACGTGAGCCCCGGCCACATGGCGGCCAGGGTCCCCAGGCGCAATCCAGTTTGTCTCCTGGGAAGCAACCCACAGTCTTCACGCTCCCTCAGAAGACTGTTTCGGGGAGGATGCACCCCCATGCGGGGCCCTCTTTGGGCTTAGCGTCGGCAAGCAGGTACAGCCGATCCCACCCCCGGGCTGGGGCCGTCAGGGGCGTGGCTAGACCCAAGCCCGGGTCTGGAAGAGGGCGGGGCTGATGCTCGGGAACTTGTGCCACAGCTACATGGCTGCCAGGGTCCCCAGGCGCAATCCAGCTTGTCCCTTGGGAAGCAACCCACAGTCTTCACGCTCCCTCAGAAGACTGTTTCGGGGTGGCTGGACCCCCACGTGCTGCCCTCTTTGGGCTTAGCGTGGGCGAGCAGGTCCAGCCGATCCCACCCCCGGGCTGGGGCCGCCAGGGGCGTGGCTGGACCCAAGCCCGGGCCGGGAAGAAGGGCGGGGCTGACGCTCTTGGACGTGAGCCCCGGCCACATGGCGGCCGGGGTCCCCAGGCGCAATCCAGCTTGTCTCCTGGGAAGCAACCCACAACCTTCACGCTCCCTCAGAAGACAGTTTCATGGCGGCTGGACCCCCACGCGCCGCCCTCTTTGGGCTTAGCATGGGCGAGCAGGTCCAGCCGATCCCACCCCCGGGCTGGGGCCGTCAGGGGCATGGCTAGACCCAAGCCCTGGCCGGGAAGAGGGCTGGGCTGACGCTCGGGAACGTGTGCCACGGCCACAAGGGGGCCAGGGTCCCCAGGCGCAATCCAGCTTCTCTCTTGGGAAGCAACCCTCAGTCTTCACGCTCCCTCAGAAGACTGTTTCGGGGAGGGTGCACCCCCATGCGGGGCCCTCTTTGGGCTTAGCGTCGGCCACCAGGTCCAGCTGATCCCACCCCTGGGCTGGGGCCGCCAGGGGCGTGGCTTGACCCAAGCCCGGGCCGGGAAGAGGGGCAGGGCTGACGCTCTTGGACATGAGCCCCGGCCACATTGAGGCCGGGGTGCCCAGGCGCAATCCAGCTTGTCTCCTGGGAAGCAACCCACAGTCTTCACGCTCCCTCAGAAGACTGTTACAGGGCGGCTGGACCCCCACTTGCGGCCCTCTTTGGGCTTAGTGTCGGCGAGCAGGTCCATCTGATCCCACCCCCAAACTGGGGCCGCCAGGGGCGTGGCTAGACCCAAGCCCGGGCAGGGAAGAGGGGCGGGGCTGACGCTCTTGGACGTGAGCCCCGGCCACATGGCGGCCGGGGTCCCCAGGCGCAATCCAGCTTGTCTCCTGGGAAGCAACCCACAGTCTTCACGCTCCATTGGAAGACAGTTTCATGGCGGCTGGACCCCCATGCGCGGCCCTCTTTGGGCTTAGCGTCGGCAAGCAGGTCCAGCCGATCCCACCCCCGGGCTGGGGCCGCCAGGGGCGTGGCTAGACCCAAGCCCGGGCCGGGAAGAGGGGCGGGGCTGATGCTCGGGGACGTGAGCCCCGGCCACGTGGCGGCCGGGCTCCCCAGGTGCAATCCAGCTTGTCTCCTGGGAAGCAACCCACAGTCTTCACGCTCCCTCAGAAGACTGCTTCGGGGACGGCTGGACCCCTACGTGCGGCCCACTTTGGGCTTAGCATGGGCGAGCAGGTCCAGCCGATCCCACCCCCGGGCTGGGGCCACCAGGGGCGTGGCTAGACCCAAGCCCGGGCCGGGAAGAGGGGCGCGGCTGACGCTCGGGGACGTGAGCCCCGGCCACATGGAGGCCAGGGTCCTCAGGCGCAATCCAGCTTGTCTCTTGGGAAGCAACCCACAGTCTACACGCTCCCTCGGAAGACTGTTTCGGGGAGGGTGCACCCCCATGTGCGGCCCTCTTTGGGCTTAGCGTGGGCGAGCAGGTACAGCTGATCCCACCCCCAGGCTGGGGCCGTCAGGGGCGTGGCTAGACCCAAGCCCGGGCTGGGAAGAGGGTCGGGGCTGACGCTCGGGAACGTGAACCCTGGCCACATGGCGGCCGGGGTCCCCAGGGGCATTCCAGCTTGTCTCTTGGGAAGCAACCCACAGTCTTCACGCTCCCTCAGAAGACTGTTTCGGGGTGGCTGGACCCCATTGCGCCACCCTCTTTGGGCTTAGCATCGGCCAGGAGGTCCAGCGGATCCCAGCCCTGGGCTGGTGCCGCCAGGGGCGTGGCTAGACCGAAGCCCGGGCTGGGAAGAGGGGCGGGGCTGACGCTCGGGGACGTGAGCCCCGGCCACATGGAGGCCAGGGTCCCCAGGCGCAATTCAGCTTGTCTCCTGGGAAGCAACCCACAGTCTTCACGCTCCCTCGGAAAACAGTTTCATTGCGGTTGGACCCCAACGCGCGGCCCTCTTTGGGCTTAGCGTGGGCGAGCAGGTCCAGCCGATCCCACCCCCGGGCTGGGGCCGCAAGGGGCGTGGCTAGACCCAAGCCCTGGCCGGGAAGAGGGGCGGGGCTGACGCTCTTGGACGTGAGCCCCAGCCACATGGCTGCCGGGGTCCCCAGGCGCAATCCAGCTGGTCTCCTGGGAAGCAACCCACAGTCTTCACGCTCCCTTGGAAGACTGCTTTTGGGCGGCTGGACCCCCATGCGCGGCCCTCTTTGGGCTAAGCATCGGCGAGCAGGTACAGCCGATCCCACCCCCGGGCTGGGGCCGCCAGGGGCGTGGCTAGTCCCAAGCCCTGGCCGGGAAGAGGAGCGGGGCTGACGCTTGGGGACGTGAGCCCCGGCCACATGGCGGCCAGTGTCCCCAGGCGCAATCCAGCTTGTCTCCTGGGATGCAACCCAGTCTTCACGCTCCCTCGGAAGACTGTTTCTGGGTGGCTGGACCCCCATGCGTGGCCCTCTTTGGGCTTAGCTTCGGCAAGCAGGTACAGCCGATCCCACCCCCGGGCTGGGGCCGCCAGGGGCGTGGCTAGACCCAAGCCCGGGTCTGGAAGAGGGCGGGGCTGATGCTCTTGGACGTGAGCCCCGGCCACATGGCGGCCGGGGTCCCCAGGCGCAATCCAGCTTGTCTCCTGGGAAGCAACCCACAGTCTTCACGCTCCCTCGGAAGACTGTTTCGGGGAGGGTGCACCCCCATGCGCCACCCTCTTTGGGCTTAGTGTGGGCGAGCAGGTCCAGCCGATCCCACCAACGGGCTGGGGCCGGCAGGGGCGTGGCTAGACCCAAGCCCTGGCCGGGAAGAGGGGCGGGGCTGACGCTCGGGGACGTGAGCCCCGGCCACATGGCGGCCAGGGTCCCCAGGGGCAATCAAGCTTGTCTCCTGGGAAGCAACCCACAGTGTTCACGCTCCCTCGGAAGACAGTTTCATGGGGTGTGGACCCACATGCGCGGCCCTCTTTGGGCTTAGCGTCGGCAAGCAGGTACAGCCGATCCCACCCCCGGGCTGGGGCCGCCAGGGGCGTGGCTAGACCCAAGCCCGGGCCAGGAAGAGGGGCGGGGCTGACGCTCGGGCACGTGAGCCCTGGCCACATGGCGGCAGGGTCCCCAGGCGCAATCCAGCTTGTCTTCTGGGAAGCAACCCACAGTCTTCATGCTCCCTCGGAAGACTGTTTCGGGACGGCTGGACCCCCATGTGCGGCCCACTTTGGGCTTAGTGTGGGCGAGCAGGTCCAGCCGATCCCACCCCCGGGCTGGGGCCGTCAAGGGCATGGCTAGACCCAAGCCCGGGCCGGGAAGAGGGGCGGGGCTGACACTCGGGGACGTGAGCACCGGCCACATGGCGGCCAGGGTCCCCAGGCGCAATCCAGCTTGTCTCCTGGGAAGCAACCCACAGTCTTCACGCTCCCTCGGAAGACAGTTTCACGGGGTGTGGAACTCCACGCGCGGCCCTCTTTGGGCTTAGCGTGGGCGAGCAGGTCCAGCGGATCCCACCCCCGGGCTGGGGCCGCCAGGGGCGTGGCTAGACCCAAGCCCGGGCCGGGAAGAGGGGCAGGGCTGACGCTCGGGGACGTGAGCACCGGCCACATGGCGGCCGGGGTCCCCAGGTGCAATCCAGCTTGTCTCTTGGGAAGCCACCCACAGTCTTCACGGTCCCTCAGAAGACAGTTTCGGGCGTCTGGTCCCCCACGCGCGGCCCTCTTTGGGCTTAGTGTCGGTGAGCAGGTCCAGCCGATCCCACCACCGGGCTGGGGCTGCCAGGGGCGTGGCTAGACCCAAGCCCGGGCTGGGAAGAGGGGCGGGGCTGACGCTTGGGGACGTGAGCCCCGGCCACATGTTGGCCAGTGTCCCCAGGCGCAATCCAGCTTGTCTCCTGGGAAGCAACCCACAGTCTTCACGCTCCCTCAGAAGACGGTTTCGGGGAGGGTGCACCCCCATGCGCGGCCCTCTTTGGGCTTAGCATCGGCAAGCAGGGACAGAGGATCCCACCCCCGGGCTGGGGCCACCAGGGGCGTGGCTAGACCCAAGCCCAGGCAAGGAAGAGGGGCGGGGCTGACGCTTGGGGACGTGAGCCCCGGCCACATGGCGGCCAGGGTCCCCAGGCGCAATCCAGCTTGTCTCCTGGGAAGCAACCCACAGTCTTCATGCTCCCTCGGAAGACTGTTTCGGGACGGCTGGACCCCCATGTGCGGCCCTCTTTGGGCTTAGTGTGGGCGAGCACGTCCAGGCGATCCCACCCCCGGGCTGGGGCCGCCAGGGGCGTGGCTAGACCCAAGCCCGGGCCGGGAAGAGGGGCGGGGCTGACGCTCTTGGACGTGAGCCCCGGCCACATGGCGGCCGGGGTCCCCAGGCGCAATCCAGCTTGTCTCCTGGGAAGCAACCCACAGTCTTCACGCTCCCTCGGAAAACAATTTCATGGCTGTTGGACCCCCACGCGCGGTCCTCTTAGGGCTTAGCGTCGCCGAGCAGGTCCAGCCGATCCCGCCCCTGGGCTGGGGCCGTCAGGGGCGTGGCTAGACCCAAGCCCGGGCCTGGAAGAGGGCGGGGCTGACGCTCCGGAACGTGTGCCACTGTCACATGGCGGCCAAGGTCCCCAGGCGCTATCCCGCTTGTCTCTTGGGAAGCAACCCACAGTCTTCACGCTCCCTCGGAAGACTGTTTCGGGACGGCTGGATCCCCACGTGCTGCCCTCTTTGGGCTTAGTGTTGGCGAGCAGGTCCAGCCGATCCCACCCCCGGGCTGGGGCCGCCAGGGGCGTGGCTAGACCCAAGCAATGGCTGGGAAGAGGGGCGGGGCTGACGCTCGGGGACGTGAGCCCCGGCCACATGGCGGCCAGGGTCCCCAGGCGCAATCAAGCTTCTCTCCTGGGAAGCAACCCACAGTCTTCACGCTCCGTCAGAAGACTGTTTTGGGGCGGCTGGACCCCCATGCGCGGCCCTCTTTGGGCTTAGCGTGGGCAAGTAGGTCCAGCCGATCCCACCCTGGGCTGGGGCCGCCAGGGGTGTGGCTAGACACAAGCCCGGGGCGGGAAGAGGGGCGGGGCTGACTTTTGGGGACATGAGCCCCGGCCACATGGCGGCCGGGGTCCCCAGGTGCATTCCAGCTTGTCTCCTGGGAAGCAACCCACAGTCTTCACGCTCCCTCAGAAGACAGTTTCTTGGCGGCTGGACCCCCACTTGCGGCCCTCTTTGGGCTTAGCTTGGGCGAGCAGGTCCAGCCGATCCCACCCCCGGGCTGGGGCCGCCAGGGGCGTGGCTAGACCCAAGCACGGGCCGGGAAGTGAGGCTGGGCTGACGCTCGGGGACGTGAGCCCCGGCCACATGGCGGCCGGGGTCCCCAGGCGCAATCCAGCTTGTCTCTTGGGAAGCAACCCACAGTCTTCACGCTCCCTCAGAAGACTGTTTCGGGGACGGTGCACCCCCATGCGTGACCCTCTTTGGGCTTAGTGTCGGCCAGCAGGTCCAGAGGATCCCACCCCCGGGCTGGGGCCATCAGGGGCGTGGCTAGACCCAAGCCCGGGCAAGGAGGAGGGGCGGGGCTGACGCTCGGGGACGTGAGCCCTGGCCACATGGCGGCCAGGGTCCCCAGGCCCAATCCAGCTTGTCTCCTGGGAAGCAACCCACAGTCTTCACGCTCCCTCGGAAGACTGTTTCGGGGTGGCTGGCCCCCATGCGGGGCCCTCTTTGGGCTTAGGGTGGGCGAGCAGGTCCAGCCGATCCCACCCTCGAGCTGGGGCCGACAGGGGCGTGGCTAGACCCAAGCACGGGCCTGGAAGAGGGCGGGGCTGACGCTCGGGAACGTGTGCCACTGCCACATGGCGGCCAAGGTCCCCAGGCGCAATCCAGCTTGTCTCCTGGGAAGCAACCCACAGTCTTCACGCTCCCTCAGAAGACTGTTTTGGGGTGGCTGGACCCCCACGTGCGGCCCTCTTTGGGCTTAGTGTGGGCGAGCAGGTCCAGCCGATCCCACCCCCGGGCTGGGGCCGCAAGGGGCGTGGCTAGACCCAAGCCCGGGCCGGGAAGAGGGGCGGGGCTGACGCTCTTGGACATGAGCCCCGGCCACATGGCGGCCAGGGTCCCCAGGCGCAATCAAGCTTCTATCCTGGGAAGCAACCCACAGTCTTCACGCTCCCTCGGAAGACAGTTTCATGGGGTGTGGACCCCCATGCGCGGCCCTCTTTGGGCTTAGCGTCGGCAAGCAGGTACAGCCGATCCCACCCCCGGGCTGGGGCCGCCAGGGGCGTGGCTAGACCCAAGCCCGGGCTGGGAAGAGTGGCGGGGCTGACGCTCGGGGATGTGAGCCCCGGCCACATGGCGGCCAGGGTCCCCAGGAGCAATCAAGCTTCTCTCCTGGGAAGCAACCCACAGTCTTCACGCTCCCTCAGAAGACTGTTTTGGGGCGGCTGGACCCCCATGCGCGGCCCTCTTTGGGCTTAGCGTGGGCAAGTAGGTCCAGCCGATCCCACCCTGGGCTGGGGCCGCCAGGGGTGTGGCTAGACACAAGCCCGGGGCGGGAAGAGGGGCGGGGCTGACGCTCGGGGACGTGAGCCCCGGCCACATGGTGGCCGGGGTCCTCAGGCGCAATCCAGCTTGTCTCTTGGGAAGCAACCCACAGTCTTCACGCTCCCTCAGAAGACTGTTTCGGGGACGGTGCACCCCCATGCGTGACCCTCTTTGGGCTTAGTGTCGGCCAGCAGGTCCAGAGGATCCCACCCCCGGGCTGGGGCCATCAGGGGCGTGGCTAGACCCAAGCCCGGGCAAGGAAGAGTGGCGGGGCTGACGCTCTTGGACGTGAGCCCTGGCCACATGGCGGCCAGGGTCCCCAGGCCCAATCCAGCTTGTCTCCTGGGAAGCAACCCACAGTCTTCACGCTCCCTCGGAAGACTGTTTCGGGGTGGCTGGCCCCCATGCGGGGCCCTCTTTGAGCTTAGGGTGGGCGAGCAGGTCCAGCCGATCCCACCCCCGGGCTGGGGCCGACAGGGGCGTGGCTAGACCCAAGCACGGGCCTGGAAGAGGGCGGGGCTGACGCTCGGGAACGTGTGCCACTGCCACATGGCGGCCAAGGTCCCCAGAGGCAATCCAGCTTGTCTCTTGGGAAGCAACCCACAGTCTTCATGCTCCCTCAGAAGACTG
The DNA here is from genome assembly GCF_017591425.1 of Ochotona curzoniae. Taxonomy (NCBI): domain Eukaryota; kingdom Metazoa; phylum Chordata; class Mammalia; order Lagomorpha; family Ochotonidae; genus Ochotona; species Ochotona curzoniae. The sequence goes on from NW_024467113.1 coordinate 312,665, forward strand.
TTTCATGGCGGCTGGACCCCCGCGTGTGCGGCCCTCTTTGGGCTTAGCGTTGGCGAGCAGGTCCAGCCGATCCCACCCCCGGGCTGGGGCCGCCAGGGGCGTGGCTAGACCCAAGCCCGGGCTGGGAAGAGTGGCGGGGCTGACGCTCGGGAACGTGAGACCCCGGCCACATGTTGGCCGGGGTCCTCAGGCGCAATCCAGCTTGTCTCCTGGGAAGCAACCCACAGTCTTCACGCTCCCTCGGAAGACTGTTTCGGGGCGGCTGGACCCCCACGTGCGGCCCACTTTGGGCTAAGCGTGGGCGAGCAGGTCCAGCCGATTCCACCCCCGGGCTGGGGCTGCAAGGGGCGTGGCTAGACCCAAGCCCGGGCCAGGAAGAGGGACGGGGCTGACGCTCGGGGATGTGAGCCCTGACCACATGGCGGCCAGGGTCCCCAGGCGCAATCCAGCTTGTCTCCTGGGAAGCAACCCACAGTCTTCACGCTCCCTCAGAAGACTGTTTCGGGGAGGGTGCACCCCCATGCGCGGCCCTCTTTGGGCTTAGCGTCGGCAAGCAGGTACAGAGGATCCCACACCCGGGCTGGGGCCGCCAGGGGCGTGGCTAGACCCAAGCCCGGGCCAGGAAGAGGGGCGTGGCTGACGCTCGGGCACGTGAGCCCTGGCCACATGGCGGCCAGGGTCCCCAGGCGCAATCCAGCTTGTCTTCTGGGAAGCAACCCACAGTCTTCATGCTCCCTCGGAAGACTGTTTCGGGACGGCTGGACCCCCATGTGCGGCCCTCTTTGTGCTTAGTGTGGGCGAGCAGGTCCAGCCGATCCCACCCCCGGGCTGGGGCCGCCAAGGGCATGGCTAGACCCAAGCCCGGGCCGGGAAGAGGGGCGGGGCTGACACTCGGGGACGTGAGCACCGGCCACATGGCGGCCAGGGTCCCGAGGCGCAATCCAGCTTGCCTCCTGGGAAGCAACCCACACTCTTCACGCTCCCTCGGAAGACAGTTTCATGGGGTGTGGAACTCCACGCGCGGCCCTCTTTGGGCTTAGCGTGGGCGAGCAGGTCCAGCGGATCCCACCCCCGGGCTGGGGCCGCCAGGGGCATGGCTAGACCCAAGCCCGGGCCGGGAAGAGGGGCGGGGCTGACGCTCGGGGACGTGAGCCCCGGCCACATGGTGGCCGGGGTCCTCAGGCGCAATCCAGCTTGTCTCCTGGGAAGCAACCCACAGTTTCACGCTCCCTCGGAAGACTGTTTCTGGGACGGTGCACCCCCATGCGTGGCCCTCTTTGGGTTTAGTGTCGGCCAGCAGGTCCAGAGGATTCCAACCCCGGGCTGGGGCCTCCAGGGGCGTGGCTAGACCCAAGCCCGGGCCGGGAAGAGGGGCGGGGCTGACGCTCGGGGACGTGAGCCCCAGCCACATGGCGGCCAGGGGTCCTCAGGCGCAATCCAGCTTGTCTCCTGGGAAGCAACCCACAGTCTTCACGCTCCCTCGGAACACAGTGTCATGGCGGCTGGACCCCCACGTGCGGCCCTCTTTGGGCTTAGCATGGGCCAGCAGGTCCAGCCGATCCCACCCCCGGGCTGGGGCCGCCAGGGGCGTGGCTAGACCCAAGCCCTGGCCTGGAAGAGGGGCGGGGCTGACGCTTGGGGACGTGAGCCCCGGCCACATGGCGGCCGGGGTCCCCAGGCGCAATCCAGCTTGTCTCCTGGGAAGCAACCCACAGTCTTCACGCTCCCTCGGATGACTGTTTCGGGGCGCCTGGACCCCCGTGCGTTGCCCTCTTTGGGCTTAGCGTGGGCGAGCAGGTCCAGCCGATCCCACCCCCGGGCTGGGGCCGCCAGGGGCGTGGCTAGACCCAAGCCTGGGTCTGGAAGAGGGCGGGGCTGATGCTCGGGGACGTGAGCCCCGGCCACATGGCGGCCGGGGTCCCCAGGCGCAATCCAGCTTGTCTCTTGGGAAGCAACCCACAGTCTTCACGCTCACTCGGAAGACTGTTTCGGGGACGATGCACCCCCATGCGTGGCCCTCTTTGGGCTTAGTGTGGGCCAGCTGGTCCAGAGGATCCCACCCCCGGGCTGGGGCCGCCAGGGGCGTGGCTAGACCCAAGCCCGGGCCGGGAAGAGGGGCGGGGCTGACGCTCTTGGACGTGAGCCTTGGCCCCATGGCGGCCAGGGTCCCCAGGCGCAATCCAGCTTGTCTCCTGGGAAGCAACCCACAGTCTTCACGCTCCCTCGGAAGACTGTTTCGGGGACGGTTCACCCCAATGCGTGGCCCACTTTGGGCTTAGCGTCGGCAAGCAGGTCCAGCCGATCCCACCCCCGGGCTGGGGCTGTCAGGGGCGTGGCTAGACCCAAGCCCGGGCCGGGAAGAGGGGCGGGGCTGACGCTCGGGCACGTGAGCCCCGGCCACATGGCGGCCGGTGTCCTCAGGCGCAATCCAGCTTGTCTCCTGGGAAGCAACCCACAGTCTTCACGCTCCCTCGGAAGACAGTGTCATTGCGGCTGGACCCCTACGTGCGGCCATCTTTGGGCTTAGCATCGGCGAGCAGGTCCATCTGATCCCACCCCCGGGCTGGGGCCGTCAGGGGCGTGGCTAGACCCAAGCCCTGGCCGGGAAGAGGGGCGGGGCTGACGCTCGGGGACGTGAGCCCCGGCCACATGGAGGCCGGGGTCCCCAGGCGCAATCCAGCTTGTCTCCTGGGAAGCAACCCACAGTCTTCACGCTCCCTCAGAAGACTGTTTCTGGGTGGCTGGACCCCCACGCGCGGCCCTCTTTGGGCTTAGCGTCGGCAAGCAGGTCCAGCCGATCCCACCCCTGGGCTGGTGCCGCCAGGGGCGTGGCTAGACCCAAGCCCGGGTCTGGAAGAGGGCGGGGCTGATGCTCTTGGACGTGAGCCCCGGCCACATGGCGGCCAGGGTCCCCAGGCGCAATCCAGCTTGTCTCCTGAGAAGCAACCCACAGTCTTCACGCTCCCTCAGAAGACTGTTTTGGGGCGGCTGGACCCCAATGCGCGGCCCTCTTTGGGCTTAGCATGGGTGAGCAGGTCCAGCCGATTCCACCCCCGGGCTGGGGCCGCCAGGGGCGTGGCTAGACCCAAGCCCTGGCCGGGAAGAGGGGCGGGGCTGATGCTCGGGGACGTGAGCCCCGGCCACATGGGGGTCAGGGTCCCCAGGCGCAATCCAGCTTGTCTCCTGTGAAGCAACCCACAGTCTTCACGCTCCCTCAGAAGACTGTTTTGGTGCGGCTGGACCCCCACGCGCCGCCCTCTTTGGGCTTAGTGTCGGCGAGCAGGTCCAGCGGATCCTACCCCCGGGCTGGGGCCGCCAGGGGCGTGGCTAGACCCAAGCCCGGGCCGGGAAGAGGGGCGGGGCTGACGCTCGGGGACGTGAGCCCCGGCCACATGGCGGCCGGGGTACCCAGGCGCAATCCAGCTTGTCTCCTGGGAAGCAACCCAGTCTTCACGCTCCCTCAGAAGACTGTTTCTGGGTGGCTGGACCCCCACGCGCGGCCCTCTTTGGGCTTAGCGTGGGCGAGCAGGTCCAGCCAATACCACCCTCGGCTGGGGCCACCAGGGGCGTGGCTAGACCCAAGCCCAGGCCGGGAAGAGGGGCGGGGCTGACGCTGGGGACGTGAGCCCCGGCCCCAAGGCAGCCGGGGTCCCCAGGCGCAATCAAGATTGTCTCCTGGGAAGCAACAAACAGTCTTCACTCTCCCTCAGAAGACTGTTTCGGGGCAGCTGGACCCCCGCGTGCGCGGCCCTCTTTGGGCTTAGCGTTGGCGAGCAGGTCCAGCCAATCCAACCAACGGGCTGGGGCCGCCAGGGGCGTGGCTAGACCAAAGCCCGGGCTGGAAACAAGGGCGGGGCTGACACCTGGGGACGTGAACCCTGGCCACATGGCTGCCGGGGTCCCCACACGAAATCAAGCTTGTCTCCTGGGAAGCAACCAACATTCTTCATGTTCCCTCGGGAGACTGTTTCGGGGGAGCTGGACACCCACACGCTGCCCTCTTTGGGCTTAGCATCGGCGAGCAGGTCCAGCCGATCCCACCCCCGGGCTGGGGCCGCCAGGGGCGTGGCTAGACCCAAGCCCGGGCCGGGAAGAGGGGCGGGGCTGACGCTCAGGGATATGACCCCCGGCCACATGCCGCCCGGGGTCCTCACTCACAATCAGCTTGTCTCCTGGGAAGCACCCAAAAGTCTTCACGCTCCCTCAGAAGACTGTTTCAGGGCGGCTGGACCCCCACGTGCCGCCGACTTTGGGCTTAGCTTCGGCGAGAAGGTCCAGCCAATCCCACCCCCGGGCTGGGGCCGCCAGGGGCGTGGCTAGACCCAAGCCCGGGCCGGGAAGAGGGGCAGGGCTGAGGCTCTTGGACGTGAGCCCCGGCCACATGGCGGCCTGGGTCCCCAGGCGCAATCCAGCTTATCTCCTGGGAAGCAACCCACAGTCTTCACGTTCCCTCAGAAGACTGTTTTGGGGCGGCTGGACCCCAACGCGCGGCCCTCTTTGGGCTTAGCGTGGGCGAGCAGGTCCATCTGATCCCACCCCCGGGCTGGGGCCGCCAGGGGCGTGGCTAGACCCAAGCCCTGGCCGGGAAGAGGGCGGGGCTGATGCTCTTGGACGTGAGCCCCGGCCACATGGCGGCCGGGGTCCACAGGCGCAATCCAGCTTGTCTCCTGGGAAGCAACCCAGTCTTCACGCTCCCTCAGAAGACTGTTTCTGGGTGGCTGGACCCCCACGCGCGTCCCTCTTTGGGCTTAGCGTCGGCAAGCAGGTCCAACCGATCCCACCCCCGGGCTGGGGCTGTCAGGGGCGTGGCTAGACCCAAGCCCGGGTCTGGAAGAGGGCGGGGCTGATGCTCTTGGACGTGAGCCCCGGCCACATAGCGGCCGGGGTCCCCAGGCGCAATCCAGCTTGTCTCTTGGGAAGCAACCCACAGTCTTCACGCTCACTTGGAAGACTGTTTTGTTGCGGCTGGACAACCACGCGCGGCCCTCTTTGGGCTTAGCGTGGGCGAGCAGGTCCAGCCGATCCCACCCCCGGGCTGGGGCCGCCAGGGGCGTGGCTAGAACCAAGCCCGGGCCGGGAAGAGGGGCGGGGCTGATGCTCAGGGACGTGAGCCCCGGCCACATGGCGGCCGGGGTCCTCAGGCGCAATCCAGCTTGTCTCCTGGGAAGCAACCCAAAGTCTTCACGCTCCCTCGGAAGACTGTTTTGGTGCGGCTGGACCCCCACGCGCGGCCCTTTTTGGGCTTAGCGTGGGCGAGCAGGTCCAGAGGATCCCACCCCCGGGTTGGGGCAGCCAGGGGCGTGGCTAGACCCAAGCCCGGGCCTGGAAGAGGGCGGGGCTGACGCTCTTGGACGTGAGCCCCGGCCACATGGCGGCCGGGGTCCCCAGGCGCAATCCAGCTTGTCTCTTGGGAAGCAACCCACAGTCTTCACGCTCGCTCAGAAGACTGTTTCGGGGCGGCTGGACCCCAACGCGCGGCCCTCTTTGGGCTTAGCGTGGGCGAGCAGGTACAGCTGATCCCACCCCCGGGCTGGGGCCGCCAGGGGCGTGGCTAGACCCAAGCCCGGGTCTGGAAGAGGGCGGGGCTGATGCTCGGGGACGAGAGCCCCGGCCACATGGCGGCCTGGGTCCCCAGGCGCAATCCAGCTTGTCTCCTGGGAAGCAACCCACAGTTTCACGCTCCCTCGGAAGACTGTTTCGGGGACGGTGCACCCCCATGCGTGGCCCTCTTTGGGTTTAGTGTCGGCCAGCAGGTCCAGAGGATTCCAAACCCGGGCTGGGGCCTCCAGGGGCGTGGCTAGACCCAAGCCCGGGCCGGGAAGAGGGGCGGGGCTGACGCTCGGGGACGTGAGCCCCAGCCACATGGCGGCCAGGGGTCCTCAGGCGCAATCCAGCTTGTCTCCTGGGAAGCAACCCACAGTCTTCACGCTCCCTCGGAAGACAGTGTCATGGCGGCTGGACCCCCACGTGCGGCCCTCTTTGGGCTTAGCGTGGGCCAGCAGGTCCAGCCGATCCCACCCCCGGGCTGGGGCCGCCAGGGGAGTGGCTAGACCCAAGCCCTGGCCTGGAAGAGGGGCGGGGCTGACGCTTGGGGACGTGAGCCCCGGCCACATGGCGGCCGGGGTCCCCAGGCGCAATCCAGCTTGTCTCCTGGGAAGCAACCCACAGTCTTCACGCTCCCTCGGATGACTGTTTCGGGGCGCCTGGACCCCCGTGCGTTGCCCTCTTTGGGCTCGTCGTGGGCGAGCATGTCCAGCCGATCCCACCCCCGGGCTGGGGCCGCCAGGGGCGTGGCTAGACCCAAGCCCGGGTCTGGAAGAGGGCGGGGCTGATGCTCGGGGACGTGAGCCCCGGCCACATGGCGGCCGGGGTCCCCAGGCGCAATCCAGCTTGTCTCTTGGGAAGCAACCCACAGTCTTCACGCTCACTCGGAAGACTGTTTCGGGGACGATGCACCCCCATGCGTGGCCCTCTTTGGGCTTAGTGTGGGCCAGCTGGTCCAGAGGATCCCACCCCCGGGCTGGGGCCGCCAGGGGCGTGGCTAGACCCAAGCCCGGGCCGGGAAGAGGGGCGGGGCTGACGCTCTTGGACGTGAGCCTTGGCCACATGGCGGCCAGGGTCCCCAGGCGCAATCCAGCTTGTCTCCTGGGAAGCAACCCACAGTCTTCACGCTCCCTCGGAAGACTGTTTCGGGGACGGTTCACCCCAATGCGTGGCCCACTTTGGGCTTAGCGTCGGCCAGCAGGTCCAGCCGATCCCACCCCCGGGCTGGGGCTGTCAGGGGCGTGGCTAGACCCAAGCCCGGGACTGGAAGAGGGGCGGGGCTGACGCTCGGGCACGTGAGCCCCGGCCACATGGCGGCCGGTGTCCTCAGGCGCAATCCAGCTTGTCTCCTGGGAAGCAACCCACAGTCTTCACGCTCCCTCGGAAGACAGTGTCATTGCGGCTGGACCCCTACGTGCGGCCATCTTTGGGCTTAGCATCGGCGAGCAGGTCCATCTGATCCCACCCCCGGGCTGGGGCCGTCAGGGGCGTGGCTAGACCCAAGCCCTGGCCGGGAAGAGGGGCGGGGCTGACGCTCGGGGACGTGAGCCCCGGCCACATGGAGGCCGGGGTCCCCAGGCGCAATCCAGCTTGTCTCCTGGGAAGCAACCCACAGTCTTCACGCTCCCTCAGAAGACTGTTTCTGGGTGGCTGGACCCCCACGTGCGGCCCTCTTTGGGCTTAGCGTCGGCAAGCAGGTCCAGCCGATCCCACCCCTGGGCTGGTGCCGCCAGGGGCGTGGCTAGACCCAAGCCCGGGTCTGGAAGAGGGCGGGGCTGATGCTCTTGGACGTGAGCCCCGGCCACATGGCGGCCAGGGTCCCCAGGCGCAATCCAGCTTGTCTCCTGGGAAGCAACCCACAGTCTTCACGCTCCCTCAGAAGACTGTTTTGGCGCGGCTGGACCCCAACGCGCGGCCCTCTTTGGGCTTAGCATGGGCGAGCAGGTCCAGCCGATTCCACCCCCGGGCTGGGGCCGCCAGGGGCGTGGCTAGACCAAAGCCCGGGCTGGAAACAAGGGCGGGGCTGACACCTGGGGACGTGAACCCTGGCCACATGGCTGCCGGGGTCCCCACACGAAATCAAGCTTGTCTCCTGGGAAGCAACCAACATTCTTCATGTTCCCTCGGGAGACTGTTTCGGGGGAGCTGGACACCCACACGCTGCCCTCTTTGGGCTTAGCATCGGCGAGCAGGTCCAGCCGATCCCACCCCCGGGCTGGGGCCGCCAGGGGCGTGGCTAGACCCAAGCCCGGGCCGGGAAGAGGGGCGGGGCTGACGCTCAGGGATATGACCCCCGGCCACATGCCGCCCGGGGTCCTCACTCACAATCAGCTTGTCTCCTGGGAAGCACCCAAAAGTCTTCACGCTCCCTCAGAAGACTGTTTCAGGGCGGCTGGACCCCCACGTGCCGCCGACTTTGGGCTTAGCTTCGGCGAGAAGGTCCAGCCAATCCCACCCCCGGGCTGGGGCCGCCAGGGGCGTGGCTAGACCCAAGCCCGGGCCGGGAAGAGGGGCAGGGCTGAGGCTCTTGGACGTGAGCCCCGGCCACATGGCGGCCTGGGTCCCCAGGCGCAATCCAGCTTATCTCCTGGGAAGCAACCCACAGTCTTCACGTTCCCTCAGAAGACTGTTTTGGGGCGGCTGGACCCCAACGCGCGGCCCTCTTTGGGCTTAGCGTGGGCGAGCAGGTCCATCTGATCCCACCCCAGGGCTGGGGCCGCCAGGGGCGTGGCTAGACCCAAGCCCTGGCCGGGAAGAGGGCGGGGCTGATGCTCTTGGACGTGAGCCCCGGCCACATGGCGGCCGGGGTCCACAGGCGCAATCCAGCTTGTCTCCTGGGAAGCAACCCAGTCTTCACGCTCCCTCAGAAGACTGTTTCTGGGTGGCTGGACCCCCACGCGCGTCCCTCTTTGGGCTTAGCGTCGGCAAGCAGGTCCAACCGATCCCACCCCCGGGCTGGGGCTGTCAGGGGCGTGGCTAGACCCAAGCCCGGGTCTGGAAGAGGGCGGGGCTGATGCTCTTGGACGTGAGCCCCGGCCACATAGCGGCCGGGGTCCCCAGGCGCAATCCAGCTTGTCTCTTGGGAAGCAACCCACAGTCTTCACGCTCACTTGGAAGACTGTTTTGTTGCGGCTGGACAACCACGCGCGGCCCTCTTTGGGCTTAGCGTGGGCGAGCAGGTCCAGCCGATCCCACCCCCGGGCTGGGGCCGCCAGGGGCGTGGCTAGAACCAAGCCCGGGCCGGGAAGAGGGGCGGGGCTGATGCTCAGGGACGTGAGCCCCGGCCACATGGCGGCCGGGGTCCTCAGGCGCAATCCAGCTTGTCTCCTGGGAAGCAACCCAAAGTCTTCACGCTCCCTCGGAAGACTGTTTTGGTGCGGCTGGACCCCCACGCGCGGCCCTTTTTGGGCTTAGCGTGGGCGAGCAGGTCCAGAGGATCCCACCCCCGGGTTGGGGCAGCCAGGGGCGTGGCTAGACCCAAGCCCGGGCCTGGAAGAGGGCGGGGCTGACGCTCTTGGACGTGAGCCCCGGCCACATGGCGGCCGGGGTCCCCAGGCGCAATCCAGCTTGTCTCTTGGGAAGCAACCCACAGTCTTCACGCTCGCTCAGAAGACTGTTTCGGGGCGGCTGGACCCCAACGCGCGGCCCTCTTTGGGCTTAGCGTGGGCGAGCAGGTACAGCTGATCCCACCCCCGGGCTGGGGCCGCCAGGGGCGTGGCTAGACCCAAGCCCGGGTCTGGAAGAGGGCGGGGCTGATGCTCGGGGACGAGAGCCCCGGCCACATGGCGGCCTGGGTCCCCAGGCGCAATCCAGCTTGTCTCCTGGGAAGCAACCCACAGTTTCACGCTCCCTCGGAAGACTGTTTCGGGGACGGTGCACCCCCATGCGTGGCCCTCTTTGGGTTTAGTGTCGGCCAGCAGGTCCAGAGGATTCCAAACCCGGGCTGGGGCCTCCAGGGGCGTGGCTAGACCCAAGCCCGGGCCGGGAAGAGGGGCGGGGCTGACGCTCGGGGACGTGAGCCCCAGCCACATGGCGGCCAGGGGTCCTCAGGCGCAATCCAGCTTGTCTCCTGGGAAGCAACCCACAGTCTTCACGCTCCCTCGGAAGACAGTGTCATGGCGGCTGGACCCCCACGTGCGGCCCTCTTTGGGCTTAGCGTGGGCCAGCAGGTCCAGCCGATCCCACCCCCGGGCTGGGGCCGCCAGGGGAGTGGCTAGACCCAAGCCCTGGCCTGGAAGAGGGGCGGGGCTGACGCTTGGGGACGTGAGCCCCGGCCACATGGCGGCCGGGGTCCCCAGGCGCAATCCAGCTTGTCTCCTGGGAAGCAACCCACAGTCTTCACGCTCCCTCGGATGACTGTTTCGGGGCGCCTGGACCCCCGTGCGTTGCCCTCTTTGGGCTCGTCGTGGGCGAGCAGGTCCAGCCGATCCCACCCCCGGGCTGGGGCCGCCAGGGGCGTGGCTAGACCCAAGCCCGGGTCTGGAAGAGGGCGGGGCTGATGCTCGGGGACGTGAGCCCCGGCCACATGGCGGCCGGGGTCCCCAGGCGCAATCCAGCTTGTCTCTTGGGAAGCAACCCACAGTCTTCACGCTCACTCGGAAGACTGTTTCGGGGACGATGCACCCCCATGCGTGGCCCTCTTTGGGCTTAGTGTGGGCCAGCTGGTCCAGAGGATCCCACCCCCGGGCTGGGGCCGCCAGGGGCGTGGCTAGACCCAAGCCCGGGCCGGGAAGAGGGGCGGGGCTGACGCTCTTGGACGTGAGCCTTGGCCACATGGCGGCCAGGGTCCCCAGGCGCAATCCAGCTTGTCTCCTGGGAAGCAACCCACAGTCTTCACGCTCCCTCGGAAGACTGTTTCGGGGACGGTTCACCCCAATGCGTGGCCCACTTTGGGCTTAGCGTCGGCCAGCAGGTCCAGCCGATCCCACCCCCGGGCTGGGGCTGTCAGGGGCGTGGCTAGACCCAAGCCCGGGACTGGAAGAGGGGCGGGGCTGACGCTCGGGCACGTGAGCCCCGGCCACATGGCGGCCGGTGTCCTCAGGCGCAATCCAGCTTGTCTCCTGGGAAGCAACCCACAGTCTTCACGCTCCCTCGGAAGACAGTGTCATTGCGGCTGGACCCCTACGTGCGGCCATCTTTGGGCTTAGCATCGGCGAGCAGGTCCATCTGATCCCACCCCCGGGCTGGGGCCGTCAGGGGCGTGGCTAGACCCAAGCCCTGGCCGGGAAGAGGGGCGGGGCTGACGCTCGGGGACGTGAGCCCCGGCCACATGGAGGCCGGGGTCCCCAGGCGCAATCCAGCTTGTCTCCTGGGAAGCAACCCACAGTCTTCACGCTCCCTCAGAAGACTGTTTCTGGGTGGCTGGACCCCCACGTGCGGCCCTCTTTGGGCTTAGCGTCGGCAAGCAGGTCCAGCCGATCCCACCCCTGGGCTGGTGCCGCCAGGGGCGTGGCTAGACCCAAGCCCGGGTCTGGAAGAGGGCGGGGCTGATGCTCTTGGACGTGAGCCCCGGCCACATGGCGGCCAGGGTCCCCAGGCGCAATCCAGCTTGTCTCCTGGGAAGCAACCCACAGTCTTCACGCTCCCTCAGAAGACTGTTTTGGCGCGGCTGGACCCCAACGCGCGGCCCTCTTTGGGCTTAGCATGGGCGAGCAGGTCCAGCCGATTCCACCCCCGGGCTGGGGCCGCCAGGGGCGTGGCTAGACCAAAGCCCGGGCTGGAAACAAGGGCGGGGCTGACACCTGGGGACGTGAACCCTGGCCACATGGCTGCCGGGGTCCCCACACGAAATCAAGCTTGTCTCCTGGGAAGCAACCAACATTCTTCATGTTCCCTCGGGAGACTGTTTCGGGGGAGCTGGACACCCACACGCTGCCCTCTTTGGGCTTAGCATCGGCGAGCAGGTCCAGCCGATCCCACCCCCGGGCTGGGGCCGCCAGGGGCGTGGCTAGACCCAAGCCCGGGCCGGGAAGAGGGGCGGGGCTGACGCTCAGGGATATGACCCCCGGCCACATGCCGCCCGGGGTCCTCACTCACAATCAGCTTGTCTCCTGGGAAGCACCCAAAAGTCTTCACGCTCCCTCAGAAGACTGTTTCAGGGCGGCTGGACCCCCACGTGCCGCCGACTTTGGGCTTAGCTTCGGCGAGAAGGTCCAGCCAATCCCACCCCCGGGCTGGGGCCGCCAGGGGCGTGGCTAGACCCAAGCCCGGGCCGGGAAGAGGGGCAGGGCTGAGGCTCTTGGACGTGAGCCCCGGCCACATGGCGGCCTGGGTCCCCAGGCGCAATCCAGCTTATCTCCTGGGAAGCAACCCACAGTCTTCACGTTCCCTCAGAAGACTGTTTTGGGGCGGCTGGACCCCAACGCGCGGCCCTCTTTGGGCTTAGCATGGGCGAGCAGGTCCAGCCTATTCCACCCCCGGGCTGGGGCCGCCAGGGGCATGGCTAGACCCAAGCCCTGGCCGGGAAGAGGGGCGGGGCTGATGCTCGGGGACGTGAGCCCCGGCCACATGCGGGTCAGGGTCCCCAGGCGCAATCCAGCTTGTCTCCTGGGAAGCAACCCACAGTCTTCACGCTCCCTTGGAAGACTGTTTTGGTGCGGCTGGACCCCCACGCGCCGCCCTCTTTGGGCTTAGTGTCGGCGAGCAGGTCCAGCGGATCCTACCCCCGGGCTGGGGCCGCCAGGGGCATGGCTAGACCCAAGCCCGGGCCGGGAAGAGGGGCGGGGCTGACGCTCGGGGACGTGAGCCCCGGCCACATGGCGGCCGGGGTCCCCAGGCGCAATCCAGCTTGTCTCCTGGGAAGCAACCCAGTCTTCACGCTCCCTCAGAAGACTGTTTCTGGGTGGCTGGACCCCCACGCGCGGCCCTCTTTGGGCTTAGCGTGGGCGAGCAGGTCCATCTGATCCCACCCCCGGGCTGGGGCCGCCAGGGGCGTGGCTAGACCCAAGCCCTGGCCGGGAAGAGGGCGGGGCTGATGCTCTTGGACGTGAGCCCCGGCCACATGGCGGCCGGGGTCCACAGGCGCAATCCAGCTTGTCTCCTGGGAAGCAACCCAGTCTTCACGCTCCCTCAGAAGACTGTTTCTGGGTGGCTGGACCCCCACGCGCGGCCCTCTTTGGGCTTAGCGTCGGCAAGCAGGTCCAGCGGATCCCACCCCCGGGCTGGGGCTGTCAGGGGCGTGGCTAGACCCAAGCCCGGGTCTGGAAGAGGGCGGGGCTGATGCTCTTGGACGTGAGCCCCGGCCACATAGCGGCCGGGGTCCCCAGGCGCAATCCAGCTTGTCTCTTGGGAAGCAACCCACAGTCTTCACGCTCACTTGGAAGACTGTTTTGTTGCGGCTGGACAACCACGCGCGGCCCTCTTTGGGCTTAGTGTGGGCGAGCAGGTCCAGCCGATCCCACCCCCGGGCTGGGGCCGCCAGGGGCGTGGCTAGAACCAAGCCCGGGCCGGGAAGAGGGGCGGGGCTGATGCTCAGGGACGTGAGCCCCGGCCACATGGCGGCCGGGGTCCTCAGGCGCAATCCAGCTTGTCTCCTGGGAAGCAACCCACAGTCTTCACGCTCCCTCGGAAGACTGTTTTGGTGCGGCTGGACCCCCACGCGCGGCCCTTTTTGGGCTTAGCGTGGGCGAGCAGGTCCAGAGGATCCCACCCCCGGGTTGGGGCAGCCAGGGGCGTGGCTAGACCCAAGCCCGGGCCTGGAAGAGGGCGGGGCTGATGCTCGGGGACGTGAGCCCCGGCCACATGGCGGCCAGGGTTCCCAGGCGCAATCCAGCTTGTCTCTTGGGAAGCAACCCTCAGTCTTCACGCTCCCTCAGAAGACTGTTTCGGGGCGGCTGGACCCCAACGCGCGGCCCTCTTTGGGCTTAGCGTGGGCGAGCAGGTACAGCTGATCCCACCCCCGGGCTGGGGCCGCCAGGGGCGTGGCTAGACCCAAGCCCGGGTCTGGAAGAGGGGCGGGGCTGATGCTCGGGGACGAGAGCCCCGGCCACATGGCGGCCTGGGTCCCCAGGCGCAATCCAGCTTGTCTCCTGGGAAGCAACCCACAGTTTCACGCTCCCTCGGAAGACTGTTTCGGGGACTGTGCACCCCCATGCGTGGCCCTCTTTGGGTTTAGTGTCGGCCAGCAGGTCCAGAGGATTCCAACCCCGGGCTGGGGCCTCCAGGGGCGTGGCTAGACCCAAGCCCGGGCCGGGAAGAGGGGCGGGGCTGACGCTCGGGGACGTGAGCCCCAGCCACATGGCGGCCAGGGGTCCTCAGGCGCAATCCAGCTTGTCTCCTGGGAAGCAACCCACAGTCTTCACGCTCCCTCGGAAGACAGTGTCATGGCGGCTGGACCCCCACGTGCGGCCCTCTTTGGGCTTAGCGTGGGCCAGCAGGTCCAGCCGATCCCACCCCCGGGCTGGGGCCGCCAGGGGCGTGGCTAGACCCAAGCCCTGGCCTGGAAGAGGGGCGGGGCTGACGCTTGGGGACGTGAGCCCCGGCCACATGGCGGCCGGGGTCCACAGGCGCAATCCAGCTTGTCTCCTGGGAAGCAACCCAGTCTTCACGCTCCCTCAGAAGACTGTTTCTGGGTGGCTGGACCCCCACGCGCGGCCCTCTTTGGGCTTAGCGTCGGCAAGCAGGTCCAGCGGATCCCACCCCCGGGCTGGGGCTGTCAGGGGCGTGGCTAGACCCAAGCCCGGGTCTGGAAGAGGGCGGGGCTGATGCTCTTGGACGTGAGCCCCGGCCACATAGCGGCCGGGGTCCCCAGGCGCAATCCAGCTTGTCTCTTGGGAAGCAACCCACAGTCTTCACGCTCACTTGGAAGACTGTTTTGTTGCGGCTGGACAACCACGCGCGGCCCTCTTTGGGCTTAGTGTGGGCGAGCAGGTCCAGCCGATCCCACCCCCGGGCTGGGGCCGCCAGGGGCGTGGCTAGACCCAAGCACGGGCCGGGAAGAGGGGCGGGGCTGATGCTCAGGGACGTGAGCCCCGGCCACATGGCGGCCGGGGTCCTCAGGCGCAATCCAGCTTGTCTCCTGGGAAGCAACCCACAGTCTTCACGCTCCCTCGGAAGACTGTTTTGGTGCGGCTGGACCCCCACGCGCGGCCCTTTTTGGGCTTAGCGTGGGCGAGCAGGTCCAGAGGATCCCACCCCCGGGTTGGGGCAGCCAGGGGCGTGGCTAGACCCAAGCCCGGGCCTGGAAGAGGGCGGGGCTGATGCTCGGGGACGTGAGCCCCGGCCACATGGCGGCCAGGGTTCCCAGGCGCAATCCAGCTTGTCTCTTGGGAAGCAACCCTCAGTCTTCACGCTCCCTCAGAAGACTGTTTCGGGGCGGCTGGACCCCAACGCGCGGCCCTCTTTGGGCTTAGCGTGGGCGAGCAGGTACAGCTGATCCCACCCCCGGGCTGGGGCCGCCAGGGGCGTGGCTAGACCCAAGCCCGGGTCTGGAAGAGGGCGGGGCTGATGCTCGGGGACGAGAGCCCCGGCCACATGGCGGCCTGGGTCCCCAGGCGCAATCCAGCTTGTCTCCTGGGAAGCAACCCACAGTTTCACGCTCCCTCGGAAGACTGTTTCGGGGACTGTGCACCCCCATGCGTGGCCCTCTTTGGGTTTAGTGTCGGCCAGCAGGTCCAGAGGATTCCAACCCCGGGCTGGGGCCTCCAGGGGCGTGGCTAGACCCAAGCCCGGGCCGGGAAGAGGGGCGGGGCTGACGCTCGGGGACGTGAGCCCCAGCCACATGGCGGCCAGGGGTCCTCAGGCGCAATCCAGCTTGTCTCCTGGGAAGCAACCCACAGTCTTCACGCTCCCTCGGAAGACAGTGTCATGGCGGCTGGACCCCCACGTGCGGCCCTCTTTGGGCTTAGCGTGGGCCAGCAGGTCCAGCCGATCCCACCCCCGGGCTGGGGCCGCCAGGGGCGTGGCTAGACCCAAGCCCTGGCCTGGAAGAGGGGCGGGGCTGACGCTTGGGGACGTGAGCCCCGGCCACATGGCGGCCGGGGTCCCCAGGCGCAATCCAGCTTGTCTCCTGGGAAGCAACCCACAGTCTTCACGCTCCCTCGGATGACTGTTTCGGGGCGCCTGGACCCCCGTGCGTTGCCCTCTTTGGGCTTAGCGTGGGCGAGCAGGTCCAGCCGATCCCACCCCCGGGCTGGGGCCGCCAGGGGCGTGGCTAGACCCAAGCCCGGGTCTGGAAGAGGGCGGGGCTGATGCTCGGGGACGTGAGCCCCGGCCACATGGCGGCCGGGGTCCCCAGGCGCAATCCAGCTTGTCTCTTGGGAAGCAACCCACAGTCTTCACGCTCACTCGGAAGACTGTTTCGGGGACGATGCACCCCCATGCGTGGCCCTCTTTGGGCTTAGTGTGGGCCAGCTGGTCCAGAGGATCCCACCCCCGGGCTGGGGCCGCCAGGGGCGTGGCTAGACCCAAGCCCGGGCCGGGAAGAGGGGCGGGGCTGACGCTCTTGGACGTGAGCCTTGGCCCCATGGCGGCCAGGGTCCCCAGGCGCAATCCAGCTTGTCTCCTGGGAAGCAACCCACAGTCTTCACGCTCCCTCGGAAGACTGTTTCGGGGACGGTTCACCCCAATGCGTGGCCCACTTTGGGCTTAGCGTCGGCCAACAGGTCCAGCCGATCCCACCCCCGGGCTGGGGCTGTCAGGGGCGTGGCTAGACCCAAGCCCGGGACTGGAAGAGGGGCGGGGCTGACGCTCTTGGACGTGAGCCCCGGCCACATGGCGGCCGGTGTCCTCAGGCGCAATCCAGCTTGTCTCCTGGGAAGCAACCCACAGTCTTCACGCTCCCTCGGAAGACAGTGTCATTGCGGCTGGACCCCTACGTGCGGCCATCTTTGGGCTTAGCATCGGCGAGCAGGTCCATCTGATCCCACCCCCGGGCTGGGGCCGTCAGGGGCGTGGCTAGACCCAAGCCCTGGCCGGGAAGAGGGGCGGGGCTGACGCTCGGGGACGTGAGCCCCGGCCACATGGAGGCCGGGGTCCCCAGGCGCAATCCAGCTTGTCTCCTGGGAAGCAACCCACAGTCTTCACGCTCCCTCAGAAGACTGTTTCTGGGTGGCTGGACCCCCACGCGCGGCCCTCTTTGGGCTTAGCGTCGGCAAGCAGGTCCAGCCGATCCCACCCCTGGGCTGGTGCCGCCAGGGGCGTGGCTAGACCCAAGCCCGGGCCGGGAAGAGGGCGGGGCTGATGCTCTTGGACGTGAGCCCCGGCCACATGGCGGCCAGGGTCCCCAGGCGCAATCCAGCTTGTCTCCTGGGAAGCAACCCACAGTCTTCACGCTCCCTCAGAAGACTGTTTTGGGGCGGCTGGACCCCAACGCGCGGCCCTCTTTGGGCTTAGCATGGGCGAGCAGGTCCAGCCGATTCCACCCCCGGGCTGGGGCCGCCAGGGGCGTGGCTAGACCCAAGCCCTGGCCGGGAAGAGGGGCGGGGCTGATGCTCGGGGACGTGAGCCCCGGCCACATGGGGGTCAGGGTCCCCAGGCGCAATCCAGCTTGTCTCCTGTGAAGCAACCCACAGTCTTCACGCTCCCTTGGAAGACTGTTTTGGTGCGGCTGGACCCCCACGCGCCGCCCTCTTTGGGCTTAGTGTCGGCGAGCAGGTCCAGCGGATCCTACCCCCGGGCTGGGGCCGCCAGGGGCGTGGCTAGACCCAAGCCCGGGCCGGGAAGAGGGGCGGGGCTGACGCTCGGGGACGTGAGCCCCGGCCACATGGCGGCCGGGGTACCCAGGCGCAATCCAGCTTGTCTCCTGGGAAGCAACCCAGTCTTCACGCTCCCTCAGAAGACTGTTTCTGGGTGGCTGGACCCCCACGCGCGGCCCTCTTTGGGCTTAGCGTGGGCGAGCAGGTCCAGCCAATACCACCCTCGGCTGGGGCCACCAGGGGCGTGGCTAGACCCAAGCCCAGGCCGGGAAGAGGTGCGGGGCTGACGCTGGGGACGTGAGCCCCGGCCCCAAGGCAGCCGGGGTCCCCAGGCGCAATCAAGCTTGTCTCCTGGGAAGCAACCAACAGTCTTCACTCTCCCTCAGAAGACTGTTTCGGGGCAGCTGGACCCCCGCGTGCGCGGCCCTCTTTGGGCTTAGCGTTGGCGAGCAGGTACAGCCAATCCAACCAACGGGCTGGGGCCGCCAGGGGCGTGGCTAGACCAAAGCCCGGGCTGGAAACAAGGGCGGGGCTGACACCTGGGGACGTGAACCCTGGCCACATGGCTGCCGGGGTCCCCACACGAAATCAAGCTTGTCTCCTGGGAAGCAACCAACATTCTTCATGTTCCCTCGGGAGACTGTTTCGGGGGAGCTGGACACCCACACGCTGCCCTCTTTGGGCTTAGCATCGGCGAGCAGGTCCAGCCGATCCCACCCCCGGGCTGGGGCCGCCAGGGGCGTGGCTAGACCCAAGCCCGGGCCGGGAAGACGGGCGGGGCTGACGCTCAGGGATATGACCCCCGGCCACATGCCGCCCGGGGTCCTCACTCACAATCAGCTTGTCTCCTGGGAAGCACCCAAAAGTCTTCACGCTCCCTCAGAAGACTGTTTCAGGGCGGCTGGACCCCCACGTGCCGCCGACTTTGGGCTTAGCTTCGGCGAGAAGGTCCAGCCAATCCCACCCCCGGGCTGGGGCCGCCAGGGGCATGGCTAGACCCAAGCCCGGGCCGGGAAGAGGGGCAGGGCTGAGGCTCTTGGACGTGAGCCCCGGCCACATGGAGGCTGGGGTCCCCAGGCGCAATCCAGCTTATCTCCTGGGAAGCAACCCACAGTCTTCACGTTCCCTCAGAAGACTGTTTTGGGGCGGCTGGACCCCAACGCGCGGCCCTCTTTGGGCTTAGCATGGGCGAGCAGGTCCAGCCTATTCCACCCCCGGGCTGGGGCCGCCAGGGGCATGGCTAGACCCAAGCCCTGGCCGGGAAGAGGGGCGGGGCTGATGCTCGGGGACGTGAGCCCCGGCCACATGTGGGTCAGGGTCCCCAGGCGCAATCCAGCTTGTCTCCTGGGAAGCAACCCACAGTCTTCACGCTCCCTTAGAAGACTGTTTTGGTGCGGCTGGACCCCCACGCGCCGCCCTCTTTGGGGTTAGTGTCGGCGAGCAGGTCCAGCGGATCCTACCCCTGGGTTGGGGCAGCCAGGGGCGTGGCTAGACCCAAGCCCGGGCCGGGAAGAGTGGCGGGGCTGATGCTCGGGGACGTGAGCCCCGGCCACATGGGGACCAGGGTCTCCAGGCACAATCCAGCTTGTCTCCTGGGAAGCAACCCACAGTCTTCACGCTCCCTCAGAAGACAGTTTCATGGAGGCTGGACCCCCACGCGCGTCCCTCTTTGGGCTTAGCGTGGGCGAGCAGGTCCAGCCGATCCCACCCCCGGGCTGGGGCCGCCAGGGGCGTGGCTAGACCCAAGCCCGGGCCAGGAAGATGGGCCGGGCTGACGCTCGGGGACGTGAGCCCCGGCCACATGGCGGCCAGGGTCCCCAGGCGCAATCCAGCTTGTCTCCTGGGAAGCAACCCACAGTCTTCACGCTCCCTCGGAAGACGGTTTCGGGGCGCCTGGACCCCGTGCGTTGCCCTCTTTGGGCTATGTGTCGGCAAGCAGGTCCAGCCGATCCCACCCCCGGGCTGGGGCCATCAGGGGCGTGGCTAGACCCAAGCCCGGGCCGGGAAGAGGGCGGGGCTGACGCATGGGGACGTGAGCCCCGGCCACATGGCGGCCGGGGTCCCGAGGCGCAATCCAGCTTGTCTCTTGGGAAGCAACCCACAGTCTTCACGCTCCCTCAGAAGACTGTTTTGGTGCGGCTGGACCCCCACGCGCGGCCATTTTTGGGCTTAGCGTGGGCGAGCAGGTCCAGCCGATCCCACCCCCGGGCTGGGGCCGCCAGGGGCGTGGCTAGACCCAAGCCCGGGCCGGGAAGAGGGGCGGGGCTGACGCTTGGGGACGTGAGCCCCAGCCACATGGCGGCCGGGGTCCCCAGGCGCAATCCAGCTTGTCTCCTGGGATGCAACCCAGTCTTCACGCTCCCTCGGAAGACTGTTTCTGGGTGGCTGGACCCCCATGCGCGGCCCTCTTTGGGCTTAGCTTCGGCAAGCAGGTACAGCCGATCCCACCCCCGGGCTGGGGCCGCCAGGGGCGTGGCTAGACCCAAGCCCGGGTCTGGAAGAGGGCGGGGCTGATGCTCTTGGACGTGAGCCCCGGCCACATGGCGGCCGGGGTCCCCAGGCGCAATCCAGCTTGTCTCCTGGGAAGCAACCCACAGTCTTCACGCTCCCTCGGAAGACTGTTTCGGGGAGGGTGCACCCCCATGCGCCCCCTCTTTGGGCTTAGTGTGGGCGAGCAGGTCCAGCCGATCCCACCAACGGGCTGGGGCCGGCAGGGGCGTGGCTAGACCCAAGCCCTGGCCGGGAAGAGGGGCGGGGCTGACGCTCGGGGACGTGAGCCCCGGCCACATGGCGGCCAGGGTCCCCAGGGGCAATCAAGCTTCTCTCCTGGGAAGCAACCCACAGTGTTCACGCTCCCTCGAAGACTGTTTCATGGGGTGTGGACCCACATGCGCGGCCCTCTTTGGGCTTAGCGTCGGCAAGCAGGTACAGCCGATCCCACCCCCGGGCTGGGGCCGCCAGGGGCGTGGCTAGACCCAAGCCCGGGCCAGGAAGAGGGGCGGGGCTGACGCTCGGGCACGTGAGCCCTGGCCACATGGCGGCAGGGTCCCCAGGCGCAATCCAGCTTGTCTTCTGGGAAGCAACCCACAGTCTTCATGCTCCCTCGGAAGACTGTTTCGGGACGGCTGGACCCCCATGTGCGGCCCACTTTGGGCTTAGTGTGGGCGAGCAGGTCCAGCCGATCCCACCCCCGGGCTGGGGCCGTCAAGGGCATGGCTAGACCCAAGCCCGGGCCGGGAAGAGGGGCGGGGCTGACACTCGGGGACGTGAGCACCGGCCACATGGCGGCCAGGGTCCCCAGGCGCAATCCAGCTTGTCTCCTGGGAAGCAACCCACAGTCTTCACGCTCCCTCAGAAGACAGTTTCACGGGGTGTGGAACTCCACGCGCGGCCCTCTTTGGGCTTAGCGTGGGCGAGCAGGTCCAGCGGATCCCACCCCCGGGCTGGGGCCGCCAGGGGCGTGGCTAGACCCAAGCCCGGGCCGGGAAGAGGGGCAGGGCTGACGCTCGGGGACGTGAGCACCGGCCACATGGCGGCCGGGGTCCCCAGGTGCAATCCAGCTTGTCTCTTGGGAAGCCACCCACAGTCTTCACGGTCCCTCAGAAGACAGTTTCGGGCGTCTGGTCCCCCCGCGCGGCCCTCTTTGGGCTTAGTGTCGGTGAGCAGGTCCAGCCGATCCCACCACCGGGCTGGGGCTGCCAGGGGCGTGGCTAGACCCAAGCCCGGGCTGGGAAGAGGGGCGGGGCTGACGCTTGGGGACGTGAGCCCCGGCCACATGGTGGCCAGTGTCCCCAGGCGCAATCCAGCTTGTCTCCTGGGAAGCAACCCACAGTCTTCACGCTCCCTCAGAAGACGGTTTCGGGGAGGGTGCACCCCCATGCGCGGCCCTCTTTGGGCTTAGCATCGGCAAGCAGGGACAGAGGATCCCACCCCCGGGCTGGGGCCACCAGGGGCGTGGCTAGACCCAAGCCCAGGCAAGGAAGAGGGGCGGGGCTGACGCTTGGGACGTGAGCCCCGGCCACATGGCGGCCAGGGTCCCCAGGCGCAATCCAGCTTGTCTCCTGGGAAGCAACCCACAGTCTTCATGCTCCCTCGGAAGACTGTTTCGGGACGGCTGGACCCCCATGTGCGGCCCTCTTTGGGCTTAGTGTGGGCGAGCACGTCCAGGCGATCCCACCCCCGGGCTGGGGCCGCCAGGGGCGTGGCTAGACCCAAGCCCGGGCCGGGAAGAGGGGCGGGGCTGACGCTCTTGGGACGTGAGCCCCGGCCACATGGCGGCCGGGGTCCCCAGGCGCAATCCAGCTTGTCTCCTGGGAAGCAACCCACAGTCTTCACGCTCCCTCGGAAAACATTTTCATGGGCTGTTGGACCCCCACGCGCGGTCCTCTTAGGGCTTAGCGTCGCCGAGCAGGTCCAGCCGATCCTGCCCCTGGGCTGGGGCCGTCAGGGGCGTGGCTAGACCCAAGCCCGGGCCTGGAAGAGGGCGGGGCTGACGCTCCGGAACGTGTGCCACTGTCACATGGCGGCCAAGGTCCCCAGGCGCTATCCCGCTTGTCTCTTGGGAAGCAACCCACAGTCTTCACGCTCCCTCGGAAGACTGTTTCGGGACGGCTGGATCCCCACGTGCTGCCCTCTTTGGGCTTAGTGTTGGCGAGCAGGTCCAGCCGATCCCACCCCCGGGCTGGGGCCGCCAGGGGCGTGGCTAGACCCAAGCCATGGCTGGGAAGAGGGGCGGGGCTGACGCTCTGGGACGTGAGCCCCGGCCACATGGCGGCCAGGGGTCCCCAGGCGCAATCAAGCTTCTCTCCTGGGAAGCAACCCACAGTCTTCACGCTCCGTCAGAAGACTGTTTTGGGGCGGCTGGACCCCCATGCGCGGCCCTCTTTGGGCTTAGCGTGGGCAAGTAGGTCCAGCCGATCCCACCCTGGGCTGGGGCCGCCAGGGGTGTGGCTAGACACAAGCCCGGGCCGGGAAGAGGGCGGGGCTGACTTTTGGGGACGTGAGCCCCGGCCACATGGCGGCCGGGTCCCCAGGCGCATTCCAGCTTGTCTCCTGGGAAGCAACCCACAGTCTTCACGCTCCCTCAGAAGACAGTTTCTTGGCGGCTGGACCCCCACTTGCGGCCCTCTTTGGGCTTAGCTTGGGCGAGCAGGTCCAGCCGATCCCACCCCCGGGCTGGGGCCGCCAGGGGCGTGGCTAGACCCAAGCACGGGCCGGGAAGTGAGGCTGGGCTGACGCTCGGGGACGTGAGCCCCGGCCACATGGCGGCCGGGGTCCCCAGGCGCAATCCAGCTTGTCTCTTGGGAAGCAACCCACAGTCTTCACGCTCCCTCAGAAGACTGTTTCGGGGACGGTGCAACCCCATGCGTGACCCTCTTTGGGCTTAGTGTCGGCCAGCAGGTCCAGAGGATCCCACCCCCGGGCTGGGGCCCCAGGGGCGTGGCTAGACCCAAGCCCGGGCAAGGAGGAGGGGCGGGGCTGACGCTCGGGGACGTGAGCCCTGGCCACATGGCGGCCAGGGTCCCCAGGCGCAATCCAGCTTGTCTCCTGGGAAGCAACCACAGTCTTCACGCTCCCTCGGAAGACTGTTTCTGGGTGGCTGGACCCCCATGCGGGGCCCTCTTTGGGCTTAGGGTGGGCGAGCAGGTCCAGCCGATCCCACCCTCGAGCTGGGGCCGACAGGGGCGTGGCTAGACCCAAGCCCGGGCCTGGAAGAGGGCGGGGCTGACGCTCGGGACGTGTGCCCCTGCCACATGGCGGCCAAGGTCCCCAGGCGCAATCCAGCTTGTCTCCTGGGAAGCAACCCACAGTCTTCACGCTCCCTCGGAAGACTGTTTTGGGGTGGCTGGACCCCCACGCGCGGCCCTCTTTGGGCTTAGCGTGGGCGAGCAGGTCCAGCCGATCCCACCCCCGGGCTGGGGCCGCCAGGGGCGTGGCTAGACCCAAGCCCGGACCGGGAAGAGGGGCGGGGCTGACGCTCTGGGACGTGAGCCCCGGCCACATGGCGGCCAGGGTCCCCAGGCGCAATCAAGCTTGTCTCCTGGGAAGCAACCCACAGTCTTCACACTCCCTCGGAAGACTGTTTCTGGGGACGGTGGACCCCCATGCGCGGCCCTCTTTGGGCTTAGCGTCGGCAAGCAGGTCCAGCCGATCCCACCCCCGGGCTGGGGCCGCCAGGGGCGTGGCTAGACCCAAGCCCGGGCTGGGAAGAGGGGCGGGGCTGACGCTCGGGGATGTGAGCCCCGGCCACAGGGCGGCCAGGTGTCCTCAGGCGCAATCCAGCTTGTCTCCTGGGAAGCAACCCACAGTCTTCACGCTCCCTCGGAAGACTGTTCTTGGGCGGCTGGACCCCACTGCGCGGCCCTCTTTGGGCTTAGCGTCGGCGAGCAGGTCCAGCCGATCCCACCCCGGGCTGGGGCCGCCAGGGGCGTGGCTAGACCCAAGCCCTGGGCGGGAAGAGGGGCGGGGCTGACGTTTGGGGACGTGAGCCCCGGCCACATGGCGGCCGGGGTCCCCAGGCGCAATCCAGCTTGTCTCCTGGGAAGCAACCCACAGTCTTCACGCTCCCTCAGAAGACTGTTTTGGGGCGGTGGACCCCCACTTGCGGACCCTCTTTGGGCTTAGCGTGGGCCAGCAGGTCCATCGGATCCCACCCCCGGGCTGGGGCCGCCAGGGGCGTGGCTAGACCCAAGCCCGGGCAGGGAAGAGTGGCGGGGCTGACGCTCTTGGACGTGAGCCCTGGCCACATGGCGGCCAGGGTCCCCAGGCCCAATCCAGCTTGTCTCCTGGGAAGCAACCCACAGTCTTCACGCTCCCTCGGAAGACTGTTTCAGGGTGGCTGGACCCCCATGCGCGGCCCTCTTTGGGCTTAGCGTGGGCAAGCAGGTCCAGCCGATCCCACCCCGGGCTGGGGCCGTCAGGGGCGTGGCTAGACCCAAGCCCGGGCTGGAAGAGGGCGGGGCTGATGCTCGGGACGTGAGCCCCGGCCACATGGCGGCCGGGGTCCCCAGGCGCAATCCAGCTTGTCTCTTGGGAAGCAACCCACAGTCTTCACGCTCCCTTGGAAGACTGTTTCTGGCGGCTGGACCCCACGCGTGCGGCCCTCTTTGGGCTTAGCGTGGGCGAGCAGGTCCAGCCGATCCCACCCCCGGGCTGGGGCCGCCAGGGGCGTGGCTAGACCCAAGCCCGGGCCGGGAAGAGGGGCGGGGCTGACGCTCGGGGACGTGAGCCCCGGCCACATGGCGGCCGGGGTCCTCAGGCGCAATCCAGCTTGTCTCCTGGGAAGCAACCCACAGTCTTCACGCTCCCTCGGAAGACTGTTTCGGGGCGGCTGGACCCCCACGTGCGGCCCTCTTTGGGCTTAGCGTCGGCGAGCAGGTCCATCTGATCCCACCCCCGGGCTGGGGCCGCCAGGGGCGTGGCTAGACCCAAGCCCGGGCTGGGAAGAGGGGCGGGGCTGACGCTTGGGGACGTGAGCCCGGCCACATGGCGGCCAGGGTCCCCAGGCGCAATCCAGCTTGTCTCCTGGGAAGCAACCCACAGTCTTCACGCTCCCTCGGAAGACTGTTTCGGGGTGGCTGGACCCCCACGCGCGGCCCTCTTTGGGCTTAGCGTGGGCGAGCAGGTACAGCCGATCCCACGTCCGGGCTGGGGCCGCCAGGGGCGTGGCTAGACACAAGCCCGGGCCGGGAAGAGGGGCGGGGCTGACGCTCGGGGACGTGAGCCCTGGCCACATGGCGGCAGGGTCCCCAGGCGCAATCCAGCTTGTCTCCTGGGAAGCAACCCACAGTCTTCACGCTCCCTCGGAAGACTGTTTCTGGGTGGCTGGACCCCCACGCGCGGCCCTCTTTGGGCTTAGCGTGGGCGAGCAGGTCCAGCGGATCCCACCCCCGGGCTGGGGCCGCAAGGGCGTGGCTAGACCCAAGCCCGGGCCGGGAAGAGGGGCGGGGCTGATGCTCGTGGACGTGAGCCCCGGCCACATGGCGGCCAGGGTCCCCAGGCGCAATCCAGCTTGTCTCCTGGGAAGCAACCCACAGTCTTCACGCTCCCTCGGAAGACAGTGTCATGGGCGGCTGGACCCCCATGCGCCGCCCTCTTTGGGCTTAGCATGGGCGAGCAGGTCCAGCGGATCCCACCCCCGGGCTGGGGCCGCCAGGGGCATGGCTAGACCCAAGCCCGGGCCGGGAAGAGGGGCGGGGCTGACGCTCGGGGTCGTGAGCCCCGGCCACATGGAGGCCGGGGTCCCCAGGCGCAATCCAGCTTGTCTCCTGGGAAGCAACCCACAGTCTTCACGCTCCCTCGGAAGACTGTTTCTGGGTGGCTGGACCCCCACGCGCGGCCCTCTTTGGGCTTAGCGTGGGCGAGCAGGTCCAGCCGATCCCACCCCCGGGCTGGGGCCGCCAGGGGCGTGGCTAGACCCAAGCCCGGGCCGGGAAGAGGGGCGGGGCTGACGCTCGGGGACGTGAGCCCCGGCCACATGGCGGCCAGGGTCCCCAGGCGCAATCCAGCTTGTCTCCTGGGAAGCAACCCACAGTCTTCACGCTCCCTCGGAAGACTGCTTTGGGCGGCTGGACCCCCACGTGCGGCCCTCTTTGGGCTTAGCGTCGGCAGCAGGTCCAGCCGATCCAACCCCGGGC
This sequence comes from Ochotona curzoniae, assembly GCF_017591425.1. NCBI lineage: Eukaryota > Metazoa > Chordata > Mammalia > Lagomorpha > Ochotonidae > Ochotona > Ochotona curzoniae. The sequence continues at coordinate 338,478 of NW_024467113.1, forward strand.
TGGGGCCGCCAGGGGCGTGGCTAGACCCAAGCCCGGGCCGGGAAGAGGGGCGGGGCTGACGCTCTGGGACGTGAGCCCCGGCCACATGGCGGCCAGGGTCCCCAGGCGCAATCCAGCTTGTCTCCTGGGAAGCAACCCACAGTCTTCACGCTCCCTCGGAAGACTGTTTCGGGGCGGTGCACCCCCATGCGCGGCCCTCTTTGGGCTTAGCGTCGGGCAAGCAGGTCCAGCCGATCCCACCCCCGGGCTGGGGCCGCCAGGGGCGTGGCTAGACCCAAGCCCGGGTCTGGAAGAGGGCGGGGCTGATGCTCGGGACGTGAGCCACGGCCACATGGCGGCCAGGGTCCCCAGGCGCAATCCAGCTTGTCTCTTGGGAAGCAACCCACAGTCTTCATGCTCCCTCAGAAGACTGTTTCGGGGCGGCTGGACCCCCACGTGCTGCCCTCTTTGGGCTTAGCGTGGGTGAGCAGGTCCAGCCGATCCCACCCCCGGGCTGGGGCCGCCAGGGGCGTGGCTAGACCCAAGCCCGGGCCGGGAAGAGGGGCGGGGCTGACGCTCTTGGACGTGAGCCCCGGCCACATGGCGGCCGGGGACCCCAGGTGCAATCCAGCTTGTCTCCTGGGAAGCAACCCACAGTCTTCACGCTCCCTCGGAAAACAGTTTCATGGCGGCTGGACCCCACGCGCGGCCCTCTTTGGGCTTAGCATGGGCGAGCAGGTCCAGCCGATCCCACCCCCGGGCTGGGGCCGTCAGGGGCGTGGCTAGACCCAAGCCCTGGCCGGGAAGAGGGGCGGGGCTGACGCTCGGGACGTGAGCCCCGGCCACATGGCGGCCAGGGTCCCCAGGCGCAATCCAGCTTGTCTCTTGGGAAGCAACCCTCAGTCTTCACGCTCCCTCAGAAGACTGTTTCGGGTAGGGTGCACCCCACTGCGGGCCCTCTTTGGGCTTAGCGTCGGCAGCAGGTCCAGCTGATCCCACCCCGGGCTGGGGCCGCCAGGGGCGTGGCTTGACCCAAGCCCGGGCCGGGAAGAGGGGCGGGGCTGACGCTCTTGGACGTGAGCCCCGGCCACATTGAGGCCGGGGTGCCCAGGCGCAATCCAGCTTGTCTCCTGGGAAGCAACCCACAGTCTTCACGCTCCCTCGGAAGACTGTTTTGGGCGGCTGGACCCCACGCGCGGCCCTCTTTGGGCTTAGCGTGGGCCAGCAGGTCCAGCGGATCCCACCCCCGGGCTGGGGCCGCCAGGGGCGTGGCTAGACCCAAGCCCGGGCCGGGAAGAGGGGCGGGGCTGATGCTCGGGGACGTGAGCCCCGGCCACATGGGGCCAGGGTCCCCAGGCGCAATCCAGCTTGTCTCCTGTGAAGCAACCCACAGTCTTCACGCTCCCTCGGAAGACTGTTTTGGTGCGGCTGGACCCCCACGCGCCGCCCTCTTTGGGCTTAGTGTCGGCGAGCAGGTCCAGCGGATCCTACCCCCGGGCTGGGGCCGCCAGGGGCGTGGCTAGACCCAAGCCCGGGCCTGGAAGAGGGGCGGGGCTGACGCTCGGGGACGTGAGCCCCGGCCACATGGCGGCGGGGTCCCCAGGCGCAATCCAGCTTGTCTCCTGGGAAGCAACCCACAGTCTTCACGCTCCCTCAGAAGACTGTTTCGGGGACGGTGGACCCCCATGCGCGGCCCTCTTTGGGCTTAGTGTCGGCGAGCAGGTCCAGCGGATCCCACCCCGGGCTGGGGCCGCCAGGGGCGTGGCTAGACCCAAGCCCGGGCCGGGAAGAGGGGCGGGGCTGACGCTCGGGGACGTGAGCCCCGGCCACAGGGCGGCCGGTGTCCTCAGGCGCAATCCAGCTTGTCTCCTGGGAAGCAACCCACAGTCTTCACGCTCCCTCGGAAGACAGTGTCTTGGCGGCTGGACCCCTACGCTGCGGCCCTCTTTGGGCTTAGCGTGGGCGAGCAGGTCCATCTGATCCCACCCCCGGGCTGGGGCCGCCAGGGGCGTGGCTAGACCCAAGCCCAGGCCGGGAAGAGGGGCGGGGCTGACGCTTGGGGACGTGAGCCCCGGCCACATGGCGGCCGCGGTCCCGAGGCGCAATCCAGCTTGTCTCTTGGGAAGCAACCCACAGTCTTCACGCTCCCTCAGAAGACTGTTTTGGGCGGCTGGACCCCACTTGCGGCCCTCTTTGGGCTTAGCGTGGGCGAGCAGGTCCAGCCGATCCCACCCCCGGGCTGGGGCCGCCAGGGGCGTGGCTAGACCCAAGCCCGGGCCGGGAAGAGGGGCGGGGCTGACGCTCTGGGACGTGAGCCCCGGCCACATGGCGGCCGGGGTCCCCAGGCGCAATCCAGCTTGTCTCCTGGGAAGCAACCCACAGTCTTCACGTTCCCTCAGAAGACTGTTTCGGGGCGGCTGGACCCCCGTGCGTTGCCCTCTTTGGGCTTAGCGTGGGCGAGCAGGTCCAGCCGATCCCACCCCCGGGCTGGGGCCGCCAGGGGCGTGGCTAGACCCAAGCCCGGGACTGGAAGAGGGGCGGGGCTGATGCTCGGGGACGTGAGCCCCGGCCACATGGCGGCCGGGGTCCCCAGGCGCAATCCAGCTTGTCTCTTGGGAAGCAACCCACAGTCTTCACGCTCACTCGAGAAGACTGTTTCGGGGCGATGGCACCCCCATGCGTGGCCCTCTTTGGGCTTAGTGTGGGCCAGCAGGTCCAGCGATCCCACCCCCGGGCTTGGGCCGCCAGGGGCGTGGCTAGACCCAAGCCCGGGCCGGGAAGAGGGGCGGGGCTGATGCTCTGGGACGTGAGCCCCGGCCACATGGCGGCCGGGGTCCCCAGGCGCAATCCAGCTTGTCTCCTGGGAAGCAACCCACAGTCTTCACGCTCCCTCAGAAGACTGTTTCGGGGCGGCTGGACCCCCATGCGTGGCCCTCTTTGGGCTTAGCGTCGGCAAGCAGGTCCAGCCGATCCCACCCCTGGGCTGGGGCTGTCAGGGGCGTGGCTAGACCCAAGCCCGGGACTGGAAGAGGGGCGGGGCTGACGCTCGGGGACGTGAGCCCCGGCCACATGGCGGCCGGTGTCCTCAGGCGCAATCCAGCTTGTCTCCTGGGAAGCAACCACAGTCTTCACGCTCCCTCGGAAGACTGTTTCTGGGCGGCTGGACCCCTACGTGCGGCCCTCTTTGGGCTTAGCGTGGGCGAGCAGGTCCATCTGATCCCACCCCCGGGCTGGGGCCGTCAGGGGCGTGGCTTAGACCCAAGCCCTGGCCGGGAAGAGGGGCGGGGCTGACGCTCGGGGACGTGAGCCCCGGCCACATGGCGGCCGGTGTCCCGAGGCGCAATCCAGCTTGTCTCTTGGGAAGCAACCCACAGTCTTCACGCTCCCTCAGAAGACTGTTTTGGTGCGGCTGGACCCCCACGCGCGGCCCTCTTTGGGCTTAGCGTGGGCGAGCAGGTCCAGCCGATCCCACCCCCGGGCTGGGGCCGCCAGGGGCGTGGCTAGACCCAAGCCCGGGCCGGGAAGAGGGGCGGGGCTGACGCTCTTGGACGTGAGCCCCGGCCACATGGCGGCCGGGGTCCCCAGGCGCAATCCAGCTTGTCTCCTGGGAAGCAACCCACAGTCTTCACGCTCCCTCAGAAGACTGTTTCAGGGCGGCTGGACCCCACGTCGCGGCCCTCTTTGGGCTTAGCGTGGGCGAGCAGGTCCAGCCGATCCCACCCCCGGGCTGGGGCCGCCAGGGGCGTGGCTAGACCCAAGCCCGGGTCTGGAAGAGGGCGGGGCTGATGCTCGGGGACGTGAGCCCCGGCCACATGGCGGCCGGGGTCCCCAGGCGCAATCCAGCTTGTCTCTCTGGGAAGCAACCCACAGTCTTCACGCTCCCTCGAAGACTGTTTCGGGGACGGTGCACCCCCATGCGTGGCCCTCTTTGGGCTTAGTGTGGGCCAGCAGGTCCAGAGGATCCCCCCCCGGGCTTGGGCCGCCAGGGGCGTGGCTAGACCCAAGCCCGGGCCGGGAAGAGGGGCGGGGCTGATGCTCGGGGACGTGAGCCCCGGCCACATGGCGGCCGGGGTCCCCAGGCGCAATCCAGCTTGTCTCCTGGGAAGCAACCCACAGTCTTCACGCTCCCTCGGAAGACTGTTTCGGGGACGGTGCACCCCAATGCGTGGCCCTCTTTGGGCTTAGCGTCGGCAAGCAGGTCCAGCCGATCCCACCCCCGGGCTGGGGCCGTCAGGGGCGTGGCTAGACCCAAGCCCGGGACTGGAAGAGGGGCGGGGCTGACGCTCGGGGACGTGAGCCCCGGCCACATGGCGGCCGGGGTCCTCAGGCGCAATCCAGCTTGTCTCCTGGGAAGCAACCCACAGTCTTCACGCTCCCTCGGAAGACAGTGTCTTGGGCGGCTGGACCCCACGTGCGGCCCTCTTTGGGCTTAGCGTCGGCGAGCAGGTCCAGCGATCCCACCCCGGGCTGGGGCCGTCAGGGGCGTGGCTAGACCCAAGCCCAGCCGGGAAGAGGGGCGGGGCTGACGCTCGGGGACGTGAGCCCCGGCCACATGGCGGCCGGGGTCCCCAGGCGCAATCCAGCTTGTCTCTTGGGAAGCAACCCACAGTCTTCACGCTCCCTCGGAAGACTGTTTCGTGGGCGCTGGACCCCCACGCGCGGCCCTCTTTGGGCTTAGCGTGGGCGAGCAGGTCCAGCCGATCCCACCCCCGGGCTGGGGCCGCCAGGGGCGTGGCTAGACCCAAGCCCGGGCCGGGAAGAGGGGCGGGGCTGACGCTCTTGGACGTGAGCCCCGGCCACATGGCGGCCGGGGTCCCCAGGCGCAATCCAGCTTGTCTCCTGGGAAGCAACCCACAGTCTTCACGCTCCCTCGGAAGACTGTTTCGGGGCGGCTGGACCCCCACGCGTCGCCCTCTTTGGGCTTAGTGTGGGCGAGCAGGTCCAGCCGATCCCACCCCGGGCTGGGGCCGCCAGGGGCGTGGCTAGACCCAAGCCCGGGTCTGGAAGAGGGCGGGGCTGAGCTCGGGCACGTGAGCCCCGGCCACATGGCGGCCGGGGTCCCCAGGCGCAATCCAGCTTGTCTCTGGGAAGCAACCCACAGTCTTCACGCTCCCTCGGAAGACTGTTTCGGGGACGGTGCACCCCCATGCGCGGCCCTCTTTGGGCTTAGCGTCGGCCAGCAGGTCCAGCGGATCCCACCCCGGGCTGGGGCGCCAGGGGCGTGGCTAGACCCAAGCCCGGGCCGGGAAGAGGGGCGGGGCTGACGCTCGGGGACGTGAGCCCTGGCCACATGGCGGCCGGGGTCCCCAGGCGCAATCCAGCTTGTCTCCTGGGAAGCAACCCACAGTCTTCACGCTCCCTCGGAAGACTGTTTCGGGGCGGTGCACCCCATGCGTGGCCCTCTTTGGGCTTAGCGTCGGCGAGCAGGTCCAGCCGATCCCACCCCTGGGCTGGGGCGTCAGGGGCGTGGCTAGACCAAGCCCGGGCCGGGAAGAGGGGCGGGGCTGACGCTCGGGGACGTGAGCCCCGGCCACATGGCGGCCGGGGTCCTCAGGCGCAATCCAGCTTGTCTCCTGGGAAGCAACCCACAGTCTTCACGCTCCCTCGGAAGACAGTGTCTGGGTGGCTGGACCCCCACGTGCGGCCCTCTTTGGGCTTAGCGTGGGCGAGCAGGTCCAGCTGATCCCACCCCCGGGCTGGGGCCGCCAGGGGCGTGGCTAGACCCAAGCCCGGGCGGGAAGAGGTGCGGGGCTGACTCTTGGGGACGTGAGCCCGGCCACATGGCGGCCGGGTCCCCAGGCGCAATCCAGCTTGTCTCCTGGGAAGCAACCCACAGTCTTCACGCTCCCTCTGAAGACTGTTTTGGGGCGGCTGGACCCCCACGCGCGGCCCTCTTTGGGCTTAGCATGGGCGAGCAGGTCCAGCCGATCCCACCCCGGGCTGGGGCCGCCAGGGGCGTGGCTAGACCCAAGCCCGGGCCGGGAAGAGGGCGGGGCTGACGCTCGGGGACGTGAGCCCCGGCCACATGGCGGCCGGCGTCCCCAGGCGCAATCCAGCTTGTCTCCTGGGAAGCAACCCACAGTCTTCACGCTCCCTTGGAAGACTGTGTCGGGGCGGTTGGACCCACACGCGCGGCCCTCTTTAGGCTTAGCGTCAGGGAGAAGGTACAGCTGATCCCACACACGGACTGAGGCCGCCAGGGGCGTGGTTAGACCCAAGCCCGGGCCGGGAAGAGGGGCGGGGCTGACGCTCGGGGACGTGAGCCCTGGCCACATGGCGGCCGGGGTCCCCAGGCGCAATCCAGCTTGTCTCCTGGGAAGCAACCCACAGTCTTCACGCTCCCTCAGAAGACTGTTTCTGGGCGGCTGGACCCCACGCGCGGCCCTCTTTGGGCTTAGCGTGGGCGAGCAGGTCCAGCCGATCCCACCCCCGGGCTGGGGCCGCCAGGGGCGTGGCTAGACCCAAGCCCGGGCCGGGAAGAGGGCGGGGCTGATGCTCTTGGACGTGAGCCCCGGCCACATGGTGGCCGGGGTCCCCAGGCGCAATCCAGCTTGTCTCCCGGGAAGCAACCACAGTCTTCACGCTCCCTCAGAAGACTGTTTCTGGGTGGCTGGACCCCCACGCGCGGCCCTCTTTGGGCTTAGCGTCGGCAAGCAGGTCCAGCCGATCCCACCCCCGGGCTGGGGCTGTCAGGGGCGTGGCTAGACCCAAGCCCGGGTCTGGAAGAGGGCGGGGCTGATGCTCTTGGACGTGAGCCCCGGCCGCATGGCGGCCGGGCTCCCCAGGCGCAATCCAGCTTGTCTCTTGGGAAGCAACCCACAGTCTTCACGCTCCCTTGGAAGACTGTTTTGTTGCGGCTGGACAACCACGCGCGGCCCTCTTTGGGCTTAGCGTGGGCGAGCAGGTCCAGCCGATCCCACCCCCAAGCTGGGGCCGCCAGGGGCGTGGCTAGACCCAAGCCCGGGCCGGGAAGAGGGGCGGGGCTGACGCTGGGGGACGTGAGCCCCGGCCACATGGCGGCCGGGGTCCCAGGCGCAATCCAGCTTGTCTCCTGGGAAGCAACCCACAGTCTTCACGCTCCCTCGGAAGACTGTTTCTGGGTGGCTGGACCCCCACGCGCGGCCCTCTTTGGGCTTAGCGTGGGCGAGCAGGTCCAGCCGATCCCACCCCCGGGCTGGGGCCGCCAGGGGCGTGGCTAGACCCAAGCCCGGGCCGGGAAGAGGGGCGGGGCTGATGCTCTTGGACGTGAGCCCGGCCACATGGCGGCCGGGGTCCCCAGGCGCAATCCAGCTTGTCTCCTGGGAAGCAACCCAGTCTTCACGCTCCCTCGGAAGACTGTTTCTGGGTGGCTGGACCCCCACGCGCGGCCCTCTTTGGGCTTAGCTTGGGCGAGCAGGTCCAGGCGATCCCACCCCCGGGCTGGGGCCGCCAGGGGCGTGGCTAGACCCAAGCCCGGGCCTGGAAGAGGGGCGGGGCTGATGCTCGGGGACGTGAGCCCCGGCCACATGGCGGCCAGGGTCCCCAGGCGCAATCCAGCTTGTCTCCTGGGAAGCAACCCACAGTTTCACGCTCCCTCGGAAGACTGTTTCGGGGACGGTGCACCCCCATGCGTGGCCCTCTTTGGGCTTAGTGTCGGCCAGCAGGTCCAGAGGATCCCACCCCGGGCTGGGGCCGCCAGGGGCGTGGCTAGACCCAAGCCCGGGCCGGGAAGAGGGGCGGGGCTGACGCTCGGGGACGTGAGCCCCGGCCACATGGCGGCCGGTGTCCTCAGGCGCAATCCAGCTTGTCTCCTGGGAAGCAACCCACAGTCTTCACGCTCCCTCGGAAGACAGTGTCATGGCGGCTGGACCCCACGTGCGGCCCTCTTTGGGCTTAGCGTCGGCGAGCAGGTCCAGCTGATCCCACCCCGGGCTGGGGCCGTCAGGGGCGTGGCTAGACCCAAGCCCTGGCCGGGAAGAGGGGCGGGGCTGACGCTTGGGGACGTGAGCCCCGGCCACATGGCGGCCGGGGTCCCCAGGCGCAATCCAGCTTGTCTCCTGGGAAGCAACCCACAGTCTTCACGCTCCCTCAGAAGACTGTTTTGGGGCGGCTGGACCCCCACTGCGGCCCTCTTTGGGCTTAGCGTGGGCGAGCAGGTCCAGCGATCCCACCCCGGGCTGGGGCCGCCAGGGGCGTGGCTAGACCCAAGCCCGGGCCGGGAAGAGGGGCGGGGCTGACGCTCTGGGACGTGAGCCCCGGCCACATGGCGGCCGGGGTCCCCAGGCGCAATCCAGCTTGTCTCCTGGGAAGCAACCCACAGTCTTCACGCTCCCTCGGAAGACTGTTTCAGGGCGCCTGGACCCCCGTGCGTTGCCCTCTTTGGGCTTAGCGTGGGCGAGCAGGTCCAGCCGATCCCACCCCGGGCTGGGGCCGCCAGGGGCGTGGCTAGACCCAAGCCCGGGCCGGGAAGAGGGGCGGGGCTGACGCTCGGGGACGTGAGCCCGGCCACATGGCGGCCGGGGTCCCCAGGCGCAATCCAGCTTGTCTCCTGGGAAGCAACCCACAGTCTTCACGCTCCCTCGGAAGACTGTTTCGGGGACGGTGCACCCCATGCGTGGCCCTCTTTGGGCTTAGCGTCGGCAAGCAGGTCCAGCCGATCCCACCCCGGGCTGGGGCTGTCAGGGGCGTGGCTAGACCCAAGCCCGGGCTGGAAGAGGGGCGGGGCTGACGCTCGGGGACGTGAGCCCCGGCCACATGGCGGCCGGTGTCCTCAGGCGCAATCCAGCTTGTCTCCTGGGAAGCAACCCACAGTCTTCACGCTCCCTCGGAAGACAGTGTCATTGCGGCTGGACCCCACGTGCGGCCATCTTTGGGCTTAGCATCGGCGAGCAGGTCCATCTGATCCCACCCCCGGGCTGGGGCCGTCAGGGGCGTGGTTAGACCCAAGCCTGGCCGGGAAGAGGGGCGGGGCTGACGCTCGGGGACGTGAGCCCCGGCCACATGGCGGCCGGGGTCCCAGGCGCAATCCAGCTTGTCTCTGGGAAGCAACCCACAGTCTTCACGCTCCCTCAGAAGACTGTTTCGGTGCGGCTGGACCCCCACGCGCCGCCCTCTTTGGGCTTAGCGTGGGCGAGCAGGTCCAGCGATCCCACCCCCGGGCTGGGGCCGCCAGGGGCGTGGCTAGACCCAAGCCCGGGCCGGGAAGAGGGGCGGGGCTGACGCTCGGGGACGTGAGCCCCGGCCACATGGCGGCCGGGGTCCCCAGGCGCAATCCAGCTTGTCTCCTGGGAAGCAACCCACAGTCTTCACGCTCCCTCAGAAGACTGTTTCTGGGTGGCTGGACCCCCACGCGCGGCCCTCTTTGGGCTTAGCTGTCGGCAAGCAGGTCCAGCCGATCCCACCCCGGGCTGGTGCCGCCAGGGGCGTGGCTAGACCCAAGCCCGGGCTGGAAGAGGGCGGGGCTGATGCTCTGGGACGTGAGCCCCGGCCACATGGCGGCCGGGGTCCCCAGGCGCAATCCAGCTTGTCTCCTGGGAAGCAACCCACAGTCTTCACGCTCCCTCAGAAGACTGTTTTGGGGCGGCTGGACCCCAACGCGCGGCCCTCTTTGGGCTTAGCATGGGGGAGCAGGTACAGCCGATCCCACCCCCGGGCTGGGGCTGCCAGGGGTGTTTCTAGACCCAAGCCCGGGCCGGGAAGAGGGGCGGGGCTGATGCTCGGGGACGTGAGCCCTGGCCACATGGCGGCCAGGGTCCCCAGGCGCAATCCAGCTTGTCTCCTGGGAAGCAACCCACAGTCTTCACGCTCCCTTGGAAGACTGTTTTGGTGCGGCTGGACCCCCACGCGCGGCCATCTTTGGGCTTAGCTGTCGGCGAGCAGGTCCAGCCGATCCCACCCCCGGGCTGGGGCCGCCAGGGGCGTGGCTAGACCAAGCCCGGGCTGGGAAGAGGGGCGGGGCTGACTCTCAGAGACGTGACACCCGGCCACATGGTGGACGGGGTCCCCAGGCGCAATCCAGCTTGTCTCCTGGGAAGCAACCCAGTCTTCACGCTCCCTCAGAAGACTGTTTCTGGGTGGCTGGACCCCCACGCGCGGCCCTCTTTGGGCTTAGCGTGGGCGAGCAGGTCCAGCCGATCCCACCCCCGGGCTGGGGCCGCCAGGGGCGTGGCTAGACCCAAGCCCTGGCCGGGAAGAGGGGCGGGGCTGACGCTCGGGGACGTGAGCCCCGGCCACATGGCGGCCGGGGTCCCCAGGCGCAATCCAGCTTGTCTCCTGGGAAGCAACCCACAGTCTTCACGCTCCCTCAGAAGACTGTTTCTGGGTGGCTGGACCCCCACGCGCGGCCCTCTTTGGGCTTAGCGTCGGCAGCAGGTCCAGCCGATCCCACCCCGGGCTGGGGCCGCCAGGGGCGTGGCTAGACCCAAGCCCGAGCCGGGAAGAGGGCGGGGCTGATGCTCGTGGACGTGAGCCCCGGCCACATGGCGGCCGGGGTCCCCAGGCGCAATCCAGCTTGTCTCCTGGGAAGCAACCCACAGTCTTCACGCTCCCTCAGAAGACTGTTTCAGGGTGGCTGGACCCCCACGCGCGGCCCTCTTTGGGCTTAGCGTCGGCAAGCAGGTCCAGCCGATCCCACCCCCGGGCTGGGGCCGCCAGGGGCGTGGCTAGACCCAAGCCCGGGTCGGAAGAGGGCGGGGCTGATGCTCTTGGGACGTGAGCCCCGGCCACATGGCGGCCGGGGTCCCCAGGCGCAATCCAGCTTGTCTCTTGGGAAGCAACCCACAGTCTTCACGCTCCCTTGGAAGACTGTTTTGTTGCGGCTGGACACCCACGCGCGGCCCTCTTTGGGCTTAGCGTGGGCGAGCAGGTCCAGCCGATCCCACCCCCAAGCTGGGGCCGCCAGGGGCGTGGCTAGACCCAAGCCCGGGCCGGGAAGAGGGGCGGGGCTGACGCTGGGGGACGTGAGCCCCGGCCACATGGCGGCCGGGGTCCTCAGGCGCAATCCAGCTTGTCTCCTGGGAAGCAACCCACAGTCTTCACGCTCCCTCGGAAGACTGTTCATGGCGGCTGGACCCCCACGTGCGGCCCTCTTTGGGCTTAGCATCGGCGAGCAGGTCCAGCTGATCCCACCCCCGGGCTGGGGCCGCCAGGGGCGTGGCTAGACCCAAGCCCGGGCCGGGAAGAGGGGCGGGGCTGACTCTTGGGGACGTGAGCCCGGCCACATGGCGGCCAGGGTCCCCAGGCGCAATCCAGCTTGTCTCCTGGGAAGCAACCCACAGTCTTCACGCTCCCTCGGAAGACTGTTTCTGGGCGGCTGGACCCCACGCGCGGCCCTCTTTGGGCTTAGCATGGGCGAGCAGTTCCAGCCGATCCCACGCCCGGGCTGGGGCCGCCAGGGGCGTGGCTAGACCCAAGCCCGGGCCGGGAAGAGGGGCGGGGCTGACGCTCGGGGACGTGAGCCCGGCCACATGGCGGCCGGGGTCCCCAGGCGCAATCCAGCTTGTCTCCTGGGAAGCAACCCAGTCTTCACGCTCCCTCGGAAGACTGTTTCTGGGTGGCTGGACCCCCACCCGCGGCCCTCTTTGGGCTTAGCGTGGGCGAGCAGGTCCAGCCGATCCCACCCCTGGGCTGGGGCCGCCAGGGGCGTGGCTAGACCCAAGCCCGGGCCGGGAAGAGGGGCGGGGCTGATGCTCTGGGGACGTGAGCCCCGGCCACATGGCGGCCAGGGTCCCCAGGCGCAATCCAGCTTGTCTCCTGGGAAGCAACCCACAGTCTTCACGCTCCCTCGGAAGACTGTTTCGTGGCGGCTGGACCCCCATGCGCGGCCCTCTTTGGGCTTAGCATGGGCGAGCAGGTCCAGCGGATCCCACCCCGGGCTGGGGCCTCCAGGGGCGTGGCTAGACCCAAGCCCGGGCCGGGAAGAGGGGCGGGGCTGACGCTCGGGGACGTGAGCCCCGGCCACATGGCGGCCGGGGTCCCCAGGCGCAATCCAGCTTGTCTCCTGGGAAGCAACCCACAGTCTTCACGCTCCCTCGGAAGACTGTTTCTGGCGGGCTGGACCCCCACGCGCGGCCCTCTTTGGGCTTAGCGTGGGCCAGCAGGTCCAGCCGATCCCACCCCCGGGCTGGGGCCGCCAGGGGCGTGGCTAGACCCAAGCCCGGGCCGGGAAGAGGGGCGGGGCTGACGCTCGGGGACGTGAGCCCCGGCCACATGGCGGCCAGGGTCCCCAGGCGCAATCCAGCTTGTCTCCTGGGAAGCAACCCACAGTCTTCACGCTCCCTCGGAAGACTGTTTCGGGCGGCTGGACCCCCACGTGCGGCCCTCTTTGGGCTTAGCGTCGGCGAGCAGGTCCAGCCGATCCCACCCCCGGGCTGGGGCCGCCAGGGGCGTGGCTAGACCCAAGCCCGGGCCGGGAAGAGGGGCGGGGCTGACGCTCTTGGGACGTGAGCCCCGGCCACATGGCGGCCAGGGTCCCCAGGCGCAATCCAGCTTGTCTCCTGGGAAGCAACCCACAGTCTTCACGCTCCCTCGGAAGACTGTTTCTGGGGGCTGGACCCCCATGCGCGGCCCTCTTTGGGCTTAGCGTCGGCAGCAGGTACAGCCGATCCCACCCCCGGGCTGGGGCCGCCAGGGGCGTGGCTAGACCCAAGCCCGGGCCTGGAAGAGGGCGGGGCTGATGCTCGGGACGTGAGCCCCGGCCACATGGCGGCCAGGGTCCCCAGGCGCAATCCAGCTTGTCTCCTGGGAAGCAACCCACAGTCTTCACGCTCCCTCGGAAGACTGTTTCGGGGCGGCTGGACCCCACGTGCGGCCCTCTTTGGGCTTAGCGTGGGCGAGCAGGTCCAGCCGATCCCACCCCCGGGCTGGGGCCGCCAGGGGCGTGGCTAGACCCAAGCCCGGGCCGGGAAGAGGGGCGGGGCTGACGCTCTGGGACGTGAGCCCCGGCCACATGGCGGCCGGGGTCCCCAGGCGCAATCCAGCTTGTCTCCTGGGAAGCAACCCACAGTCTTCACGCTCCCTCGGAAGACTGTTTCTGGGCGGCTGGACCCCACGCGCGGCCCTCTTTGGGCTTAGCGTGGGCGAGCAGGTCCAGCCGATCCCACCCCTGGGCTGGGGCCATCAGGGGCGTGGCTAGACCCAAGCCCGGGCCGGGAAGAGGGGCGGGGCTGACGCTCGGGGACGTGAGCCCCGGCCACATGGCGGCCAGGGTCCCCAGGCGCAATCCAGCTTGTCTCTTGGGAAGCAACCCTCAGTCTTCACGCTCCCTCAGAAGACTGTTTCGGGAGGCTGGACCCCCATGCGCGGCCCTCTTTGGGCTTAGCGTCGGCCAGCAGGTCCAGCCGATCCCACCCCCGGGCTGGGGCCGCCAGGGGCGTGGCTAGACCCAAGCCCGGGCCGGGAAGAGGGGCGGGGCTGACGCTCTTGGACGTGAGCCCCGGCCACATGGAGGCCAGGGTCCCCAGGCGCAATCCAGCTTGTCTCCTGGGAAGCAACCCACAGTCTTCACGCTCCCTCAGAAGACTGTTTCTGGGCGGCTGGACCCCCACTGTGCGGCCCTCTTTGGGCTTAGTGTCGGCGAGCAGGTCCAGCTGATCCCACCCCCGGGCTGGGGCCGCCAGGGGCGTGGCTAGACCCAAGCCCGGGCAGGGAAGAGGGGCGGGGCTGACGCTCTTGGACGTGAGCCCCGGCCACATGGCGGCCGGGGTCCCCAGGCGCAATCCAGCTTGTCTCCTGGGAAGCAACCCACAGTCTTCACGCTCCCTCGGAAGACTGTTTCATGGCGGCTGGACCCCCATGCGCGGCCCTCTTTGGGCTTAGCGTCGGCAGAGCAGGTCCAGCCGATCCCACCCCGGGCTGGGGCCGCCAGGGGCGTGGCTAGACCCAAGCCCGGGCCGGGAAGAGGGGCGGGGCTGACGCTCGGGGACGTGAGCCCTGGCCACATGGCGGCCGGGTCCCCAGGCGCAATCCAGCTTGTCTCCTGGGAAGCAACCCACAGTCTTCACGCTCCCTCAGAAGACTGTTTCGGGGCGGCTGGACCCCCACGTGCGGCCCTCTTTGGGCTTAGCGTGGGCGAGCAGGTCCAGCCGATCCCACCCCCGGGCTGGGGCCACCAGGGGCGTGGCTAGACCCAAGCCCGGGCCGGGAAGAGGGGCGGGGCTGACGCTCGGGGACGTGAGCCCCGGCCACATGGAGGCCAGGGTCCCCAGGCGCAATCCAGCTTGTCTCTGGGAAGCAACCCACAGTCTTCACGCTCCCTCGGAAGACTGTTTCGGGGAGGGTGCACCCCCATGTGCGGCCCTCTTTGGGCTTAGCGTGGGCGAGCAGGTCCAGCTGATCCCACCCCCGGGCTGGGGCCGTCAGGTGCGTGGCTAGACCCATGCCCGGGCCGGGAAGAGGGGCGGGGCTGACACTCGGGGACGTGAGCCCTGGCCACATGGCGGCCGGGGTCCCCAGGCGCAATCCAGCTTGTCTCCTGGGAAGCAACCCACAGTCTTCACGCTCCCTTGGAAGACTGTTTCGGGGTGGCTGGACCCCCATGCGCGGCCCTCTTTGGGCTTAGCGTCGGCCAGCAGGTCCAGCCGATCCCACCCCCGGGCTGGGGCCGCCAGGGGCGTGGCTAGACCCAAGCCCGGGCCTGGAAGAGGGGCGGGGCTGACGCTCGGGGACGTGAGCCCCGGCCACATGGCGGCCAGGGTCCCCAGGCGCAATCCAGCTTGTCTCCTGGGAAGCAACCCACAGTCTTCACGCTCCCTCGGAAGACTGTTTCATGGCGGCTGGACCCCCACGCGCGGCCCTCTTTGGGCTTAGCGTGGGCGAGCAGGTCCAGCCGATCCCACCCCCGGGCTGGGGCCGCCAGGGGCGTGGCTAGACCGAAGCCCGGGCTGGGAAGAGGGGCGGGGCTGACGCTCTTGGACGTGAGCCCCGGCCACATGGAGGCCAGGGTCCCCAGGCGCAATCCAGCTTGTCTCCTGGGAAGCAACCCACAGTCTTCACGCTCCCTCGGAAGACTGCTTCGGGCGGCTGGACCCCCATGCGCGGCCCTCTTTGGGCTTAGCGTCGGCGAGCAGGTCCAGCCGATCCCACCCCCGGGCTGGGGCCGCCAGGGGCGTGGCTAGACCCAAGCCCGGGCCGGGAAGAGGAGCGGGGCTGACGCTCTGGGGACGTGAGCCCCGGCCACATGGCGGCCAGGGTCCCCAGGCGCAATCCAGCTTGTCTCCTGGGAAGCAACCCACAGTCTTCACGCTCCCTCGGAAGAATGTTTCTGGGCGGCTGGACCCCATGCGCGGCCCTCTTTGGGCCTTAGCGTCGGCGAGCAGGTACAGCCGATCCCACCCCCGGGCTGGGGCCGCCAGGGGCGTGGCTAGACCCAAGCCCGGGCCTGGAAGAGGGGCGGGGCTGACGCTCTGGGACGTGAGCCCCGGCCACATGGCGGCCGGGGTCCCCAGGCGCAATCCAGCTTGTCTCCTGGGAAGCAACCCACAGTCTTCACGCTCCCTCGGAAGACTGTTTCGGGGAGGGTGCACCCCCATGCGCCACCCTCTTTGGGCTTAGCGTCGGCAAGCAGGTCCAGCTGATCCCACCACCGGGCTGGCGCCGCCAGGGGCGTGGCTAGACCCAAGCCCGGGCCGGGAAGAGGGGCGGGGCTGACGCTCGGGGACGTGAGCCCCGGCCACATGGGGACCAGGGTCCCCAGGCGCAATCCAGCTTGTCTCCTGGGAAGCAACCCACAGTCTTCACGCTCCCTCGGAAGACTGTTTCGGGGCGGCTGGACCCCCACGCGCGGCCCTCTTTGGGCTTAGCGTCGGCGAGCAGGTCCAGCCGATCCCACCCCCGGGCTGGGGCCGCCAGGGGCGTGGCTAGACCCAAGCCCGGGCCGGGAAGAGGGGCGGGGCTGACGCTCGGGGACGTGAGCCCCGGCCACATGGCGACCAGGGTCCCCAGGCGCAATCCAGCTTGTCTCCTGGGAAGCAACCCACAGTCTTCACGCTCCCTCGGAAGACTGTTTCAGGGCGGCTGGACGCCCACGCGCGGCCCTCTTTGGGCTTAGTGTCGGCGAGCAGGTCCAGCCAATCCCACCCCCGGGCTGGGGCCGCCAGGGGCGTGGCTAGACCCAAGCCCGGGCCGGAAGAGGGGCGGGGCTGACGCTCTGGGACGTGAGCCCGGCCACATGGCGGCCAGGGTCCCCAGGCGCAATCCATCTTGTCTCCTGGGAAGCAACCCACAGTCTTCACGCTCCCTCGGAAGACTGTTTCGGGGCAGCTGGACCCCACGCGCGGCCCTCTTTGGGCTTAGCGTGGGCAAGCAGGTACAGCCGATCCCACCCCTGGGCTGGGGCTGCCAGGGGCGTGGCTAGACCCAAGCCCGGGCCGGGAAGAGGGGCGGGGCTGACGCTCGGGGACGTGAGCCCGGCCACATGGCGGCCGGGGTCCCCAGGCGCAATCCAGCTTGTCTCTGGGAAGCAACCCACAGTCTTCACGCTCACTCAGAAGACTGTTTCGGGGCGCCAGGACCCTTGCGCGCACGGCCCTCTTTGGGCTTAGCGTCGGCGAGCATGTCCAGCAGATACCCCCCATGGGCTGGGGCCGCTAGGGGCGTGGCTAGACCAAAGCCCGGGCCGGGAAGAGGGGCGGGGCTGACGCTCGGGGACGTGAGCCCCGGCCACATGGCGGCCGGGGTCCCCAGGCGCAATCCAGCTTGTCTCCTGGGAAGCAACCCACAGTCTTCACGCTCCCTCGGAAGACTGTTTTGGGGCGGCTGGACCCCCACGTGCGGCCCTCTTTGGGCTTAGCGTGGGCGAGCAGGTCCAGCCGATCCCACCCCCGGGCTGGGGCCGCCAGGGGCGTGGCTAGACCCAAGCCCGGGCCGGGAAGAGGGGCGGGGCTGACGCTCGGGGACGTGAGCCCTGGCCACATGGCGGCCGGGGTCCCCAGGCGCAATCCAGCTTGTCTCTGGGAAGCAACCCACAGTCTTCACGCTCCCTCAGAAGACTGTTTCGGGGAGGGTGCACCCCCATGCGCTACCCTCTTTGGGCTTAGCGTCGCCGAGCAGGTCCAGCCGATCCCACCCCCGGGCTGGGGCCGTCAGGGGCGTGGCTAGACCCAAGCCCGGGCCGGGAAGAGGGGCGGGGCTGACGCTCGGGACGTGAGCCCCGGCCACATGGCGGCCAGGGTCCCCAGGCGCAATCCAGCTTGTCTCCTGGGAAGCAACCCACAGTCTTCACGCTCCCTCGGAAGACTGTTTCGGGCGGCTGGACCCCCATGCGCGGCCCTCTTTGGGCTTAGCGTGGGCGAGCAGGTCCAGCCGATCCCACCCCCGGGCTGGGGCCATCAGGGTCGTGGCTAGACCCAAGCCCGGGCCGGGAAGAGGGGCGGGGCTGACGCTCGGGGACGTGAGCCCCGGCCACATGGCGGCCAGGGTCCCCAGGCGCAATCCAGCTTGTCTCCTGGGAAGCAACCCACAGTCTTCACGCTCCCTCGGAAGACTGTTTCGGGGGGGGTGGACCCCCACGCGCGGCCCTCTTTGGGCTTAGCGTGGGCGAGCAGGTCCAGCCGATCCCACCCCCGGGCTGGGGCCGCCAGGGGCGTGGCTAGACCCAAGCCCGGGCCGGGAAGAGGGGCGGGGCTGACGCTCGGGACGTGAGCCCCGGCCACATGGCGGCCGGGGTCCCCAGGCGCAATCCAGCTTGTCTCTGGGAAGCAACCCACAGTCTTCACGCTCCCTCAGAAGACTGTTTCGGGTGGCTGGTCCCCCACGCGCGGCCCTCTTTGGGCTTAGCGTCGGCGAGCAGGTCCAGCCGATCCCACCCCCGGGCTGGGGCTGCCAGGGGCGTGGCTAGACCCAAGCCCGGGCTGGGAAGAGGGGCGGGGCTGACGCTCGGGACGTGAGCCCCGGCCACATGGGCCGGGGTCCCCAGGCGCAATCCAGCTTGTCTCCTGGGAAGCAACCCACAGTCTTCACGCTCCCTCGGAAGACTGTTTCGGGGAGGGTGCACCCCCATGCGCGGCCCTCTTTGGGCTTAGCGTCGGCAAGCAGGTACAGCGGATCCCACCCCCGGGCTGGGGCCGCCAGGGGCGTGGCTAGACCCAAGCCCGGGCAGGAAGAGGGGCGGGGCTGACGCTCGGGACGTGAGCCCCGGCCACATGGCGGCCAGGGTCCCCAGGCGCAATCCAGCTTGTCTCCTGGGAAGCAACCCACAGTCTTCACGCTCCCTCGGAAGACTGTTTCGGGCGGCTGGACCCCCATGTGCGGCCCTCTTTGGGCTTAGTGTGGCGAGCAGGTCCAGCCGATCCCACCCCGGGCTGGGGCCGCCAGGGCGTGGCTAGACCCAAGCCCGGGCCGGGAAGAGGGGCGGGGCTGATGCTCTTGGACGTGAGCCCCGGCCACATGGCGGCCAGGGTCCCCAGGCGCAATCCAGCTTGTCTCCTGGGAAGCAACCCACAGTCTTCACGCTCCCTCAGAAGACTGTTTCGTGGCGGCTGGACCCCACGCGCGGCCCTCTTTGGGCTTAGCGTGGGCGAGCAGGTCCAGCCGATCCCACCCCCGGGCTGGGGCCGCCAGGGGCGTGGCTAGACCCAAGCCCGGGCCGGGAAGAGGGCGGGGCTGACGCTCTGGGACGTGAGCCCCGGCCACATGGCGGCCAGGGTCCCCAGGCGCAATCCAGCTTGTCTCCTGGGAAGCAACCCACAGTCTTCACGCTCCCTCGGAAGACTGTTTCGGGGAGGGTGGACCCCCATGCGCGGCCCTCTTTGGGCTTAGCTGTCGGCGAGCAGGTCCAGCCGATCCCACCCCCGGGCTGGGGCCGCCAGGGGCGTGGCTAGACCCAAGCCCGGGCCTGGAAGAGGGGCGGGGCTGACGCTCGGGAACGTGAGCCACGGCCACATGGCGGCCAGGGTCCCCAGGCGCAATCCAGCTTGTCTCCTGGGAAGCAACCCACAGTCTTCACGCTCCCTCGGAAGACTGTTTCGGGCGGCTGGACCCCACGTGCGGCCCTCTTTGGGCTTAGCGTCGGCGAGCAGGTCCAGCCGATCCCACCCCCGGGCTGGGGCCGCCAGGGGCGTGGCTAGACCCAAGCCCGGGCCGGAAGAGGGGCGGGGCTGACGCTCTGGGACGTGAGCCCCGGCCACATGGCGGCCAGGGTCCCCAGGCGCAATCCAGCTTGTCTCCTGGGAAGCAACCCACAGTCTTCACGCTCCCTCAGAAGACTGTTTCGGGGCGGCTGGACCCCCATGCGCGGCCCTCTTTGGGCTTAGCGTGGGCGAGCAGGTCCAGCCGATCCCACCCCCGGGCTGGGGCCGCCAGGGGCGTGGCTAGACCCAAGCCCGGGCCGGGAAGAGGGGCGGGGCTGACGCTCTTGGGACGTGAGCCCCGGCCACATGGCGGCCAGGGTCCCCAGGCGCAATCCAGCTTGTCTCCTGGGAAGCAACCCACAGTCTTCACGCTCCCTCAGAAGACTGTTTCTGGGCGGCTGGACCCCCACGTGCGGCCCTCTTTGGGCTTAGCGTGGGCGAGCAGGTCCAGCCGATCCCACCCCCGGGCTGGGGCCGCCAGGGGCGTGGCTAGACCCAAGCCCGGGCCGGGAAGAGGGGCGGGGCTGACGCTCTGGGACGTGAGCCCCGGCCACATGGCGGCCGGGGTCCCCAGGCGCAATCCAGCTTGTCTCCTGGGAAGCAACCCACAGTCTTCACGCTCCCTCAGAAGACTGTTTCGGGCGGTGGACCCCCATGCGCGGCCCTCTTTGGGCTTAGCGTCGGCCAGCAGGTCCAGCCGATCCCACCCCCGGGCTGGGGCCGCCAGGGGCGTGGCTAGACCCAAGCCCGGGCCGGAAGAGGGCGGGGCTGACGCTCGGGACGTGAGCCCCGGCCACATGGCGGCCAGGGTCCCCAGGCGCAATCCAGCTTGTCTCCTGGGAAGCAACCCACAGTCTTCACGCTCCCTCAGAAGACTGTTTTGGGCGGCTGGACCCCACGCGCGGCCCTCTTTGGGCTTAGCGTCGGCGAGCAGGTCCAGCCGATCCCACCCCCGGGCTGGGGCCGCCAGGGGCGTGGCTAGACCCAAGCCCGGGCCGGGAAGAGGGGCGGGGCTGACGCTCTGGGACGTGAGCCCCGGCCACATGGCGGCCAGGGTCCCCAGGCGCAATCCAGCTTGTCTCCTGGGAAGCAACCCACAGTCTTCACGCTCCCTCGGAAGACTGTTTCATGGGGGCTGGACCCCCACGTGCTGCCCTGTTTGGGCTTAGCGTCTGCGAGCAGGTCCAGCCGATCCCACCCCCGGGCTGGGGCCGCCAGGGGCGTGGCTAGACCCAAGCCCGGGCCTGGAAGAGGGCGGGGCTGACGCTCGGGGATGTGAGCCCCGGCCACATGGCGGCCAGGGTCCCCAGGCGCAATCCAGCTTGTCTCCTGGGAAGCAACCCACAGTCTTCACGCTCCCTCAGAAGACTGTTTTGGGGGGGCTGGACCCCCACGCGCGGCCCTCTTTGGGCTTAGCGTGGGCGAGCAGGTCCAGCCGATCCCACCCTGGGCTGGGGCCGCCAGGGGCGTGGCTAGACCCAAGCCCGGGCCGGGAAGAGGGGCGGGGCTGACGCTCTGGGACGTGAGCCCCGGCCACATGGCGGCCAGGGTCCCCAGGCGCAATCCAGCTTGTCTCCTGGGAAGCAACCCACAGTCTTCACGCTCCCTCAGAAGACTGTTTCGGGGCGGTGGACCCCCACTGCGGCCCTCTTTGGGCTTAGTGTCGGCGAGCAGGTCCAGCGATCCCACCCCCGGGCTGGGGCCGTCAGGGGCGTGGCTAGACCCAAGCCCGGGCCGGAAGAGGGCGGGGCTGACGCTCGGGGACGTGAGCCCGGCCACATGGCGGCCAGGGTCCCCAGGCGCAATCCAGCTTGTCTCCTGGGAAGCAACCCACAGTCTTCACGCTCCCTCGGAAGATTGTTTCGGGAAGGGTCACCCCCATGCGCTCTGCCCTCTTTGGGCTTAGCGTGGGCGAGCAGGTCCAGCCGATCCCACCCCCGGGCTGGGGCCGCCAGGGGCGTGGCTAGACCCAAGCCCGGGCCGGGAAGAGGGGCGGGGCTGACGCTCTGGGACGTGAGCCCCGGCCACATGGCGGCCAGGGTCCCCAGGGCAATCCAGCTTGTCTCCTGGGAAGCAACCCACAGTCTTCACGCTCCCTCAGAAGACTGTTTCTGGGCGGCTGGACCCCCACGTGCGGCCCTCTTTGGGCTTAGCGTGGGCGAGCAGGTCCAGCCGATCCCACCCCCGGGCTGGGGCCGCCAGGGGCGTGGCTAGACCCAAGCCCGGGCCGGGAAGAGGGGCGGGGCTGACGCTCTGGGACGTGAGCCCCGGCCACATGGCGGCCGGGTCCCCAGGCGCAATCCAGCTTGTCTCCTGGGAAGCAACCCACAGTCTTCACGCTCCCTCAGAAGACTGTTTCGGGGCGGCTGCACCCCCACGCGCGGCCCTCTTTGGGCTTAGCGTCGGCGAGCAGGTCCAGCGGATCCCACCCCCGGGCTGGGGCCGCCAGGGGCGTGGCTAGACCCAAGCCCGGCCGGGAAGAGGGGCGGGGCTGACGCTCTGGGGACGTGAGCCCCGGCCACATGGCGGCCAGGGTCCCCAGGCGCAATCCAGCTTGTCTCCTGGGAAGCAACCCACAGTCTTCACGCTCCCTCGGAAGACTGTTTCGGGCGGCTGGACCCCCATGTGCGGCCCTCTTTGGGCTTAGTGTGGGCGAGCAGGTCCAGCCGATCCCACCCCCGGGCTGGGGCCGCCAGGGGCGTGGCTAGACCCAAGCCCGGGCCGGGAAGAGGGGCGGGGCTGACGCTCTTGGACGTGAGCCCCGGCCACATGGCGGCCGGGGTCCCCAGTCGCAATCCAGCTTGTCTCCTGGGAAGCAACCCACAGTCTTCACGCTCCCTCGGAAGACAGTTTCATGGCGGTTGGACCCCACGCGCGGCCCTCTTGGGCTTAGCGTCGGCGAGCAGGTCCAGCCGATCCCACCCCCGGGCTGGGGCCGCCAGGGGCGTGGCTAGACCCAAGCCCGGGCCGGGAAGAGGGCGGGGCTGACGCTCGGGGATGTGAGCCCCGGCCACATGGCGGCCGGGGTCCCAGGCGCAATCCAGCTTGTCTCCTGGGAAGCAACCCACAGTCTTCACGCTCCCTCAGAAGACTGTTTCGGGGCGGTGCACCCCCATGCGTGCCCTCTTTGGGCTTAGCGTCGGCGAGCAGGTCCAGCGATCCCACCCCGGGCTGGGGCCTCAGGGGCGTGGCTAGACCCAAGCCGGCCGGAAGAGGGGCGGGGCTGACGCTCGGGGACGTGAGCCCGGCCACATGGCGGCCAGGGTCCCCAGGCGCAATCCAGCTTGTCTCCTGGGAAGCAACCCACAGTCTTCACGCTCCCTCGGAAGACTGTTTCGGGGCGGCTGGACCCCCATGCGCGGCCCTCTTTGGGCTTAGCGTGGGCGAGCAGGTCCAGCCGATCCCACCCCGGGCTGGGGCCGCCAGGGGCGTGGCTAGACCCAAGCCCGGGCCTGGAAGAGGGCGGGGCTGACGCTCGGGACGTGAGCCCCGGCCACATGGCGGCCAGGGTCCCCAGGCGCAATCCAGCTTGTCTCCTGGGAAGCAACCCACAGTCTTCACGCTCCCTCAGAAGACTGTTTCGTGGCGGCTGGACCCCCACGCTGCGGCCCTCTTTGGGCTTAGCGTCGGCGAGCAGGTCCAGCCAATCACACCCCCGGGCTGGGGCCATCAGGGGCGTGGCTAGACCCAAGCCCGGGCCGGGAAGAGGGGCGGGGCTGACGCTCGGGGACGTGAGCCCCGGCCACATGGCGGCCAGGGTCCCCAGGCGCAATCCAGCTTGTCTCCTGGGAAGCAACCCACAGTCTTCACGCTCCCTCAGAAGACTGTTTTGGGGCGGCTGGACCCCCACGTGCGGCCCTCTTTGGGCTTAGCGTGGGCGAGCAGGTCCAGCCGATCCCACCCCCGGGCTGGGGCCGCCAGGGGCGTGGCTAGACCCAAGCCCGGGCCGGAAGAGGGGCGGGGCTGACGCTCGGGACGTGAGCACCGGCCACATGGCGGCCAGGGTCCCCAGGCGCAATCCAGCTTGTCTCCTGGGAAGCAACCCACAGTCTTCACGCTCCCTCGGAAGACAGTTTCTGGGGTGTGGACCTCCACGCGCGGCCCTCTTTGGGCTTAGCGTGGGCGAGCAGGTCCAGCCGATCCCACCCCCGGGCTGGGGCCGCCAGGGGCGTGGCTAGACCCAAGCCCGGGCCGGGAAGAGGGGCGGGGCTGACGCTCGGGGACGTGAGCCCCGGCCACATGGCGGCCGGGGTCCCCAGGCGCAATCCAGCTTGTCTCTTGGGAAGCAACCCACAGTCTTCACGCTCCCTCAGAAGACTGTTTCGGGCGGCTGGTCCCCCACGCGCGGCCCTCTTTGGGCTTAGCGTCGGCGAGCAGGTCCAGCCGATCCCACCCCCGGGCTGGGGCGCCAGGGGCGTGGCTAGACCCAAGCCCGGGCGGGAAGAGGGGCGGGGCTGACGCTCGGGGACGTGAGCCCCGGCCACATGGCGGCCGGGGTCCCCAGGCGCAATCCAGCTTGTCTCCTGGGAAGCAACCCACAGTCTTCACGCTCCCTCAGAAGACTGTTTCGTGGCGGCTGGACCCCACGTGCGGCCCTCTTTGGGCTTAGCGTGGGCGAGCAGGTCCAGCGATCCCACCCCCGGGCTGGGGCCGCCAGGGGCGTGGCTAGACCCAAGCCCGGGCCTGGAAGAGGGCGGGGCTGACGCTCGGGACGTGAGCCCTGCCACATGGCGGCCAGGTCCCCAGGCGCAATCCAGCTTGTCTCTTGGGAAGCAACCCACAGTCTTCACGCTCCCTCGGAAGACTGTTTCGGGCGGCTGGACCCCACGTGCGGCCCTCTTTGGGCTTAGCGTGGGCGAGCAGGTCCAGCGGATCCCACCCCCGGGCTGGGGCCGCCAGGGGCGTGGCTAGACCCAAGCCCGGGCCGGGAAGAGGGGCGGGGCTGACGCTCGGGACGTGAGCCCCGGCCACATGGCGGCCAGGGTCCCCAGGCGCAATCCAGCTTGTCTCCTGGGAAGCAACCCACAGTCTTCACGCTCCCTCGGAAGACAGTTTCATGGGGTGTGGACCCCCACGCGCGGCCCTCTTTGGGCTTAGCGTGGGCGAGCAGGTCCAGCGGATCCCACCCCCGGGCTGGGGCCGCCAGGGGCGTGGCTAGACCCAAGCCCGGGCCGGGAAGAGGGGCGGGGCTGACGCTCTGGGACGTGAGCCCCGGCCACATGGCGGCCAGGGTCCCCAGGCGCAATCCAGCTTGTCTCCTGGGAAGCAACCCACAGTCTTCACGCTCCCTCAGAAGACTGTTTCGGGCGGCTGGACCCCCACGCGCGGCCCTCTTTGGGCTTAGCGTCGGCGAGCAGGTCCAGCCGATCCCACCCCCGGGCTGGGGCCGCCAGGGGCGTGGCTAGACCCAAGCCCGGGCCGGGAAGAGGGGCGGGGCTGACGCTCTGGGACGTGAGCCCCGGCCACATGGCGGCCGGGGTCCCCAGGCGCAATCCAGCTTGTCTCCTGGGAAGCAACCCACAGTCTTCACGCTCCCTCAGAAGACTGTTTCGGGGCGGCTGGACCCCCACGTGCGGCCCTCTTTGGGCTTAGCGTGGGCGAGCAGGTCCAGCGATCCCACCCCCGGGCTGGGGCCGCAGGGGCGTGGCTAGACCCAAGCCCGGGCCTGGAAGAGGGCGGGGCTGACGCTCTGGACGTGAGCCCGGCCACATGGCGGCCAGGGTCCCCAGGCGCAATCCAGCTTGTCTCCTGGGAAGCAACCCACAGTCTTCACGCTCCCTCGGAAGACTGTTTCGGGCGGCTGGACCCCACGCGCTGCCCTCTTTGGGCTTAGCGTGGGCGAGCAGGTCCAGCGGATCCCACCCCCGGGCTGGGGCCGCAGGGGCGTGGCTAGACCCAAGCCCGGGCTGGGAAGAGGGGCGGGGCTGACGCTCGGGGACGTGAGCCCCGGCCACATGGCGGCCAGGGTCCCCAGGCGCAATCCAGCTTGTCTCCTGGGAAGCAACCCACAGTCTTCACGCTCCCTCAGAAGACTGTTTTGGGGCGGCTGGACCCCCATGCGCGGCCCTCTTTGGGCTTAGCGTGGGCGAGCAGGTCCAGCCGATCCCACCCCGGGCTGGGGCCGCCAGGGGCGTGGCTAGACCCAAGCCCGGGCCGGGAAGAGGGGCGGGGCTGACGCTCGGGGACGTGAGCCCCGGCCACATGGCGGCCAGGGTCCCCAGGCGCAATCCAGCTTGTCTCCTGGGAAGCAACCCACAGTCTTCACGCTCCCTCAGAAGACTGTTTCTGGGGGCTGGACCCCCATGCGGCGGCCCTCTTTGGGCTTAGCGTGGGCGAGCAGGTCCAGCCGATCCCACCCCCGGGCTGGGGCCGCCAGGGGCGTGGCTAGACCCAAGCCCGGGCCGGGAAGAGGGCGGGGCTGACGCTCGGGACGTGAGCCCCGGCCACATGGCGGCCAGGGTCCCCAGGCGCAATCCAGCTTGTCTCCTGGGAAGCAACCCACAGTCTTCACGCTCCCTCGGAAGACTGT
Organism: Ochotona curzoniae; assembly: GCF_017591425.1. Classification (NCBI taxonomy): domain Eukaryota; kingdom Metazoa; phylum Chordata; class Mammalia; order Lagomorpha; family Ochotonidae; genus Ochotona; species Ochotona curzoniae. The sequence continues at coordinate 364,029 of NW_024467113.1, forward strand.
TTCGGGCGGCTGGACCCCCACGTGCGGCCCTCTTTGGGCTTAGCGTCGGCAAGCAGGTCCAGCGATCCCACCCCCGGGCTGGGGCCGCCAGGGGCGTGGCTAGACCCAAGCCCGGGCCGGGAAGAGGGCGGGGCTGACGCTCTGGGACGTGAGCCCCGGCCACATGGCGGCCAGGGTCCCCAGGCGCAATCCAGCTTGTCTCCTGGGAAGCAACCCACAGTCTTCACGCTCCCTCAGAAGACTGTTTCGGGCGGCTGGACCCCCACGCGCGGCCCTCTTTGGGCTTAGCGTGGGCGAGCAGGTCCAGCCGATCCCACCCCCGGGCTGGGGCCGCCAGGGGCGTGGCTAGACCCAAGCCCGGGCCTGGAAGAGGGGCGGGGCTGACGCTCTGGGACGTGAGCCCCGGCCACATGGCGGCCAGGGTCCCAGGCGCAATCCAGCTTGTCTCCTGGGAAGCAACCCACAGTCTTCACGCTCCCTCAGAAGACTGTTTCGAGGCGTTGGACCCCCACGCGCGGCCCTCTTTGGGCTTAGCGTGGCGAGCAGGTCCAGCCGATCCCACCCCCGGGCTGGGGCCGCCAGGGGCGTGGCTAGACCCAAGCCCGGGCCGGAAGAGGGGCGGGGCTGACGCTCGGGGACGTGAGCCCCGGCCACATGGCGGCCAGGGTCCCCAGGCGCAATCCAGCTTGTCTCCTGGGAAGCAACCCACAGTCTTCACGCTCCCTCAGAAGACTGTTTCGGGGGCGTGCACCCCCATGCGGCCCTCTTTGGGCTTAGTGTCGGCGAGCAGGTCCAGCCGATCCCACCCCCGGGCTGGGGCCGCCAGGGGCGTGGCTAGACCCAAGCCCGGGCCGGGAAGAGGGCGGGGCTGACGCTCGGGGACGTGAGCCCCGGCCACATGGCGGCCAGGGTCCCCAGGCGCAATCCAGCTTGTCTCCTGGGAAGCAACCCACAGTCTTCACGCTCCCTCGGAAGACTGTTTCGGGGTGGCTGGCCCCCATGCGGGGCCCTCTTTGGGCTTAGGGTGGGCGAGCAGGTCCAGCCGATCCCACCCCCGGGCTGGGGCCGCCAGGGGCGTGGCTAGACCCAAGCCCGGGCCTGGAAGAGGGCGGGGCTGACGCTCGGGAACGTGAGCCCCGGCCACATGGCGGCCAGGTCCCCAGGCGCAATCCAGCTTGTCTCTTGGGAAGCAACCCACAGTCTTCACGCTCCCTCAGAAGACTGTTTCATGGGCGGCTGGACCCCCACGTGCGGCCCTCTTTGGGCTTAGCGTTGGCGAGCAGGTCCAGCCGATCCCACCCCCGGGCTGGGGCCGCCAGGGGCGTGGCTAGACCCAAGCCCGGGCCGGGAAGAGGGGCGGGGCTGACGCTCGGGGACGTGAGCCCCGGCCACATGGCGGCCAGGGTCCCCAGGCGCAATCCAGCTTGTCTCCTGGAAGCAACCCACAGTCTTCATGCTCCCTCAGAAGAATGTTTTGGGGCGGCTGGACACCACGTGCGGCCCTCTTTGGGCTTAGCGTGGGCGAGCAGGTCCAGCCGATCCCACCCCCGGGCTGGGGCCGCCAGGGGCATGGCTAGACCCAAGCCCGGGCCGGGAAGAGGGGCGGGGCTGACGCTCGGGGACGTGAGCACCGGCCACATGGCGGCCAGGGTCCCCAGGCGCAATCCAGCTTGTCTCCTGGGAAGCAACCCACAGTCTTCACGCTCCCTCAGAAGACTGTTTCGGGCGGCTGGACCCCCACGCGCGGCCCTCTTTGGGCTTAGCGTCGGCGAGCAGGTCCAGCCGATCCCACCCCCGGGCTGGGGCCGCCAGGGGCGTGGCTAGACCCAAGCCCGGGCCGGAAGAGGGGCGGGGCTGATGCTCGGGGACGTGAGCCCCGGCCACATGGCGGCCGGGGTCCCCAGGCGCAATCCAGCTTGTCTCCTGGGAAGCCACCCACAGTCTTCACGCTCCCTCAGAAGATTGTTTCGGGCGGCTGGTCCCCCACGCGCGGCCCTCTTTGGGCTTAGTGTGGGCGAGCAGGTCCAGCCGATCCCACCCCCGGGCTGGGGCCGCCAGGGGCGTGGCTAGACCCAAGCCCGGGCAAGGAAGAGGGGCGGGGCTGACGCTCGGGGACGTGAGCCCCGGCCACATGGCGGCCAGGGTCCCCAGGCGCAATCCAGCTTGTCTCCTGGGAAGCAACCCACAGTCTTCACGCTCCCTCGGAAGACTGTTTCGGGCGGCTGGACCCCACGTGCGGCCCTCTTTGGGCTTAGCGTGGGCGAGCAGGTCCAGCCGATCCCACCCCCGGGCTGGGGCCGCCAGGGGCGTGGCTAGACCCAAGCCCGGGCCTGGAAGAGGGCGGGGCTGACGCTCGTGGACGTGAGCCCCGGCCACATGGCGGCCAGGGTCCCCAGGCGCAATCCAGCTTGTCTCCTTGGAAGCAACCCACAGTCTTCACGCTCCCTCGGAAGACTGTTTCGGGATGGCTGGACCCCCACGCGCGGCCCTCTTTGGGCTTAGCGTGGGCGAGCAGGTCCAGCCGATCCCACCCCCGGGCTGGGGCCGCCAGGGGCGTGGCTAGACCCAAGCCCGGGCTGGGAAGAGGGGCGGGGCTGACGCTCTGGGACGTGAGCCCCGGCCACATGGCGGCCAGGGTCCCCAGGCGCAATCCAGCTTGTCTCCTGGGAAGCAACCCACAGTCTTCACGCTCCCTCAGAAGACTGTTTCGTGGGGGTGGACCCCACGCGCGGCCCTCTTTGGGCTTAGCGTGGGCGAGCAGGTCCAGCCGATCCCACCCCCGGGCTGGGGCCGCCAGGGGCGTGGCTAGACCCAAGCCCGGGCCGGGAAGAGGGGCGGGGCTGACGCTCGGGACGTGAGCCCCGGCCACATGGCGGCCAGGGTCCCCAGGCGCAATCCAGCTTGTCTCCTTGGAAGCAACCCACAGTCTTCACGCTCCCTCAGAAGACTGTTTCGGGCGGCTGGACCCCCACGCGGCCCTCTTTGGGCTTAGTGTGGCGAGCAGGTCCAGCCGATCCCACCCCCGGGCTGGGGCCGCCAGGGGCGTGGCTAGACCCAAGCCCGGGCCGGGAAGAGGGGCGGGGCTGACGCTCGGGGACGTGAGCCCCGGCCACATGGCGGCCGGGGTCCCCAGGCGCAATCCAGCTTGTCTCCTGGGAAGCAACCCACAGTCTTCACGCTCCCTCAGAAGACTGTTTCGTGGCGGCTGGACCCCCACGTGCGGCCCTCTTTGGGCTTAGCTTGGGCGAGCAGGTCCAGCGATCCCACCCCCGGGCTGGGGCCGCCAGGGGCGTGGCTAGACCCAAGCCCGGGCCGGGAAGAGGGCGGGGCTGACGCTCGTGGACGTGAGCCCCGGCCACATGGCGGCCAGGGTCCCCAGGCGCAATCCAGCTTGTCTCCTGGGAAGCAACCCACAGTCTTCACGCTCCCTCGGAAGACTGTTTCGGGAGGCTGGACCCCACGTGCTGCCCTCTTTGGGCTTAGCGTGGGCGAGCAGGTCCAGCGGATCCCACCCCCGGGCTGGGGCCTGCAGGGGCGTGGCTAGACCCAAGCCCGGGCCGGGAAGAGGGGCGGGGCTGACGCTCGGGGACGTGAGCCCCGGCCACATGGCGGCCAGGGTCCCCAGGCGCAATCCAGCTTGTCTCCTGGGAAGCAACCCACAGTCTTCACGCTCCCTCAGAAGACGGTTTTGGGGCGGCTGGACCCCCATGCGCGGCCCTCTTTGGGCTTAGCGTGGGCGAGCAGGTCCAGCCGATCCCACCCCGGGCTGGGGCCGCCAGGGGCGTGGCTAGACCCAAGCCCGGGCCGGGAAGAGGGGCGGGGCTGACTCTTGGGGACGTGAGCCCCGGCCACATGGCGGCCGGCGTCCTCAGGCGCAATCCAGCGTGTCTCCTGGGAAGCAACCCACAGTCTTCACGCTCCCTCGGAAGACTGTTTCGGGGCGCTGGACCCCCATGCGCGGCCCTCTTTGGGCTTAGCGTGGGCGAGCAGGTCCAGCCGATCCCACCCCCGGGCTGGGGCCGCCAGGGGCGTGGCTAGACCCAAGCCCGGGCCGGGAAGAGGGGCGGGGCTGACGCTCTGGGACGTGAGCCCCGGCCACATGGCGGCCGGGTCCTCAGGCGCAATCCAGCTTGTCTCCTGGGAAGCAACCCACAGTCTTCACGCTCCCTCGGAAGACTGTTCATGGCGCGCTGGACCCCCACGCGCGGCCCTCTTTGGGCTTAGCGTGGGCAAGCAGGTCCAGCCGATCCCACCCCCGGGCTGGGGCCGCCAGGGGCGTGGCTAGCCCCAAGCCCGGGCCGGGAAGAGGGCGGGGCTGATGCTCTGGTACGTGAGCCCCGGCCACATGGCGGCCAGGGTCCCCAGGCGCAATCCAGCTTGTCTCCTGGGAAGCAACCCACAGTCTTCACGCTCCCTCAGAAGACTGTTTTGGTGCGGCTGGACCCCCACGCGCCGCCCTCTTTGGGCTTAGCGTGGGCGAGCAGGTCCAGCCGATCCCACCCTGGGCTGGGGACGCCAGGGGCGTGGCTAGACCCAAGCACGGGCTGGGAAGAGGGGCGGGGCTGACGCTCGGGGACGTGTAGCCCCGGCCACATGGCGGCCAGGGTCCCCAGGCGCAATCCAGCTTGTCTCCTGGGAAGCAACCCACAGTCTTCACGCTCCCTCAGAAGACTGTTTCGGGGCGGGTGCACCCCCATGCGCGGCCCTCTTTGGGCTTAGCGTGGGCGAGCAGGTCCAGCCGATCCCACCCCCGGGCTGGGGCCGTCAGGGGCGTGGCTAGACCCAAGCCCGGGCCGGGAAGAGGGGCGGGGCTGACGCTCGGGACGTGAGCCCCGGCCACATGGCGGCCAGGGTCCCCAGGCGCAATCCAGCTTGTCTCTTGGGAAGCAACCCACAGTCTTCACGCTCCCTCAGAAGACTGTTTCGGGGAGGGTGGACCCCCATGCGGCGGCCCTCTTTGGGCTTAGTGTCGGCGAGCAGGTACAGCCGATCCCACCCCGGGCTGGGGCCGCCAGGGGCGTGGCTAGACCCAAGCCCGGGCCGGGAAGAGGGGCGGGGCTGACGCTCGGGGACGTGAGCCCCGGCCACATGGCGGCCGGGGTCCCCAGGCGCAATCCAGCTTGTCTCCTGGGAAGCAACCCACAGTCTTCACGCTCCCTCGAAGACTGTTTCGGGGTGGCTGGCCCCCATGCGCGGCCCTCTTTGGGCTTAGCGTGGGCGAGCAGGTCCAGCCGATCCCACCCCCGGGCTGGGGCCGACAGGGGCGTGGCTAGACCCAAGCACGGGCCTGGAAGAGGGTCGGGGCTGACGCTCGGGACGTGTGCCCCGGCCACATGGCGGCCAGGTCCCCAGGCGCAATCCAGCTTGTCTCCTGGGAAGCAACCCACAGTCTTCATGCTCCCTCAGAAGACTGTTTCATGGCGGCTGGACCCCCACTGTGCGGCCCTCTTTGGGCTTAGCGTCGGCGAGCAGGTCCAGCCGATCCCACCCCCGGGCTGGGGCCGCCAGGGGCGTGGCTAGACCCAAGCCCGGGCCGGGAAGAGGGGCGGGGCTGACGCTCGGGGACGTGAGCCCCGGCCACATGGCGGCCAGGGTCCCCAGGCGCAATCCAGCTTGTCTCCTGGGAAGCAACCCACAGTCTTCATGCTCCCTCAGAAGACTGTTTCTGGGGCGGCTGGACCCCCACGTGCGGCCCTCTTTGGGCTTAGCGTGGGCGAGCAGGTCCAGCCGATCCCACCCCCGGGCTGGGGCCGCCAGGGGCGTGGCTAGACCCAAGCCCGGGCCGGGAAGAGGGGCGGGGCTGATGCTCTTGGACATGAGCACCGGCCACATGGCGGCCAGGGTCCCGAGGCGCAATCCAGCTTGCCTCCTGGGAAGCCAACCCACAGTCTTCACGCTCCCTCAGAAGACTGTTTCGGGCGGCTGGTCCCCCACGCGCGGCCCTCTTTGGGCTTAGTGTCGGGCGAGCAGGTCCAGCCGATCCCACCCCCGGGCTGGGGCTGCCAGGGGTGTGGCTAGACCAAGCCCGGGCTGTGAAGAGAGGTAGGGCTGACGCTCGGGGACGTGAGCCCCGGCCACATGGCGGCCGGGGTCCCCAGGCGCAATCCAGCTTGTCTCCTGGGAAGCAACCCACAGTCTTCACGCTCCCTCAGAAGACTGTTTCGGGGAGGGTGCACCCCCATGCGCGGCCCTCTTTGGGCTTAGCGTGGGCAAGCAGGTACAGAGGATCCCACCCCCGGGCTGGGGCCGCCAGGGGCGTGGCTAGACCCAAGCCCGGCAAGGAAGAGGGGCGGGGCTGACGCTTGGGGACGTGAGCCCCGGCCACATGGCGGCCAGGGTCCCCAGGCGCAATCCAGCTTGTCTCCTGGGAAGCAACCCACAGTCTTCATGCTCCCTCGGAAGACTGTTTCGGGACGGCTGGACCCCCATGTGCGGCCCTCTTTGGGCTTAGTGTGGGCGAGCAGGTCCAGGCGATCCCACCCCCGGGCTGGGGCCGCCAGGGGCGTGGCTAGACCCAAGCCCGGGCCTGGAAGAGGGGCGGGGCTGACGCTCTTGGACGTGAGCCCCGGCCACATGGCGGTCGGGGTCCCCAGGCGCAATCCAGCTTGTCTCCTGGGAAGCAACCCACAGTCTTCACGCTCCCTCGGAAAACAATTTCATGGCTGTTGGACCCCCACGCGCGGCCCTCTTAGGGCTTAGCGTCGCCGAGCAGGTACAGCCGATCCCACCCCTGGGCTGGGGCCGCCAGGTGCGTGGCTAGAACCAAGCCCGGGCCTGGAAGAGGGGCGGGGCTGATGCTCTTGGACGTGAGCCCCGGCCACATGGGGTCCAGAGTCCACAGGTGCAATCCAGCTTGTCTCCTGGGAAGCAACCCACAGTCTTCACGCTCCCTCAGAAGACTGTTTCGTGGCGGCTGGACCCCTACGTGCGTCCCACTTTGGGCTTAGCGTGGGCGAGCAGGTCCAGCCGATCCCACCCCCGGGCTGGGGCTGTCAGGGGCGTGGCTAGACCCAAGCCCGGGCCTGGAAGAGGGTGGGGCTGACGCTCCGTAACGTGTGCCACTGTCACATGGCGGCCAAGGTCCCCAGGCGCAATCCAGCTTGTCTCCTGGGAAGCAACCCACAGTCTTCACGCTCCCTCAGAAAACGGTTTTGGGGCGGCTGGACCCCCATGCGCGGCCCTCTTTGGGCTTAGCGTGGGCAAGTACCTCCAGCCGATCCCACCCTGGGCTGGGGCCGCCAGGGGTGTGGCTAGACACAAGCCCGGGCCGGGAAGAGGGGCGGGGCTGACTTTTGGGGACGTGAGCCCCGGCCACATGGCGGCCGGGGTCCCCAGGTGCATTCCAGCTTGTCTCCTGGGAAGCAACCCACAGTCTTCACGCTCCCTCAGAAGACTGTTTCTGGGTGGCTGGACCCCCACGTGCGGCCCTCTTTGGGCTTAGCTTGGGCGAGCAGGTCCAGCCGATCCCACCCCCGGGCTGGGGCCGCCAGGGGCGTGGCTAGACCCAAGCACGGGCCGGGAAGAGGGCTGGGCTGACGCTCGGGGACGTGAGCCCCGGCCACATGGCGGCCGGGGTCCCCAGGTGCATTCCAGCTTGTCTCCTGGGAAGCAACCCACAGTCTTCACGCTCCCTCAGAAGACTGTTTCGGGGACGGTGCACCCCCATGCGTGACCCTCTTTGGGCTTAGTGTCGGCCAGCAGGTCCAGAGGATCCCACCCCCGGGCTGGGGCCATCAGGGGCGTGGCTATACCCAAGCCCGTGCCGGGAAGAGGGGCGGGGCTGACGCTTGGGGACGTGAGCCCTGGCCACATGGCGGCCAGGGTCCCCAGGCCCAATCCAGCTTGTCTCCTGGGAAGCAACCCACAGTCTTCACGCTCCCTCGGAAGAGTGTTTCGGGGTGGCTGGCCCCCATGCGGGGCCCTCTTTGGGCTTAGGGTGGGCGAGCAGGTCCAGCCGATCCCACCCCCGGGCTGGGGCCGACAGGGGCGTGGCTAGACCCAAGCGCGGGCCGGGAAGAGGGGCGGGGCTGACGCTCTTGGACGTGAGCCCCGGCCACATGGCGGCCGGCGTCCTCAGGCGCAATCCAGCGTGTCTCCTGGGAAGCAACCCACAGTCTTCACGCTCCCTCGGAAGACAGTGTCATGGCGCCTGGACCCCCACGTGAGGCCCTCTTTGGGCTTAGCGTGGGCGAGTAGGTCCAGAGGATCCCACCCCCGTTCTGGGGCCGCCAGGGGCGTGGCTAGACCCAAGCCCGGGCCGGGAAGAGGGGCGGGGCTGACTTTTGGGGACGTGAGCCCCGGCCCCATGGCGGCCGGGGTCCTCAGGCGCCATCCAGCTTGTCTCCTGGGAAGCAACCCACAGTCTTCACGCTCCCTCAGAAGACTGTTACAGGGCGGCTGGACCCCCATGCGCGGCCCTCTTTGGGCTTAGCGTCGGCCAGCAGGTACAGGCGATCCCACCCCCGGGCTGGGGCCGCCAGGGGCGTTGCTAAACCCAAGCCCGGGCCGGGAAGAGGGGCGGGGCAGATGCTCCTGGACCTGAGCCCCGGCCACATGGCTGTCAGTGTTCCCAGGCGCAATCCAGCTTGTCTCCTGGGAAGCAACCCACAGTCTTCACGCTCCCTCAGAAGACTGTTTTGGGGCGGCTTGCCCACCACGCGCGGCCCTCTTTGGGCTTAGTGTCGGCGAGCAGGTCCAGCCGATCCCACCCCCGGGCTGGGGCCGCCAGGTGCGTGGCTAGACCCAAGCCCGGGCCGGGAAGAGGGGCGGGGCTGACGCTCGGGGAAGTGAGCCCCAGCCACATGGCGGCCGGGGTCCCCAGGCGCAATCCAGCTTCTCTCCTGGGAAGCAACCCACAGTCTTCACGCTCCCTCGGAAGACTGTTTTGGGGCGCCTGGACCCCCGCGCGTTGCCCTCTTTGGGCTATGTGTCGGCGAGCAGGTCCAGCCTATCCCACCCCCGGGCTGGGGCTGTCAGGGGCGTGGCTAGACACAAGCCCGGGCCTGGAAGAGGGCGGGGCTGACGCTCTTGGACGTGAGCCCCGGCCTCATGGCGGCCGGGGTCCCCAGGCGCAATCCAGCTTGTCTCTTGGGAAGCAACCCACAGTTTTCACGCTCGCTCAGAAGACTGTTTCGGGGCGGCTGGACCCCCACGCGCCGCCCTCTTTGGGCTTATCGTGGGCGAGCAGGTCCAGCCGAACCCACCCCCGGGCTGGGGCCGCCAGGGGCGTGGCTAGACCCAAGCACGGGCCGGGTAGAGGGGCGGGGCTGATGCTCGGGGACGTTAGCCCCGGCCACATGGGGACCAGGGTCCCCAGGTGCAATCCAGCTTGTCTCCTGTGAAGCAACCCACAGTCTTCATGCTCCCTCAGAAGACTGTTTCGGGGAGGGTGCACCCCCATGCGCGGCCCTCTTTGGGCTTAGCGTCGGCCAGCAGGTCCAGGCGATCCCACCCCCGGGCTGGGGCCGCCAGGGGCGTTGCTAAACCCAAGCCCGGGCCGGGAAGAGGGGCGGGGCTGATGCTCTTGGACGTGAGCCCCGGCCACATGGCTGTCAGTGTTCCCAGGCGCAATCCAGCTTGTCTCCTGGGAAGCAACCCACAGTCTTCACGCTCCCTCAGAAGACTGTTTTGGGGCGGCTGGCCCACCACGCGCGGCCCTCTTTGGGCTTAGTGTCGGCGAGCAGGTCCAGCCGATCCCACCCCCGGGCTGGGGCCGCCAGGTGCGTGGCTAGACCCAAGCCCGGGCCGGGAAGAGGGGCGGGGCTGACGCTCGGGGAAGTGAGCCCCGGCCACATGGCGGCCGGGGTCCCCAGGCGCAATCCAGCTTCTCTCCTGGGAAGCAACCCACAGTCTTCACGCTCCCTCGGAAGACTGTTTTGGGGCGCCTGGACCCCCGCGCGTTGCCCTCTTTGGGCTATGTGTCGGCGAGCAGGTCCAGCCTATCCCACCCCCGGGCTGGGGCTGTCAGGGGCGTGGCTAGACCCAAGCCCGGGCCTGGAAGAGGGCGGGGCTGACGCTCTTGGACGTGAGCCCCGGCCTCATGGCGGCCAGGGTCCCCAGGCGCAATCCAGCTTGTCTCCTGGGAAGCAACCCACAGTCTTCACGCTCGCTCAGAAGACTGTTTCGGGGCGGCTGGACCCCCACGCGCGGCCCTCTTTGGGCTTATCGTGGGCGAGCAGGTCCAGCCGATCCCACCCCCGGGCTGGGGCCGCCAGGGGCGTGGCTAGACCCAAGCCCTGGCCGGGTAGAGGGGCGGGGCTGATGCTCGGGGACGTTAGCCCCGGCCACATGGGGACCAGGGTCCCCAGGTGCAATCCAGCTTGTCTCCTGTGAAGCAACCCACAGTCTTCATGCTCCCTCAGAAGACTGTTTCGGGGACGGTGCACCCCAATGCGTGGCCCTCTTTGGGCTTAGCGTGGGCAAGCAGGTCCAGCCAATCCCACCCCCGGGCTGGGGCCGTCAGGGGCGTGGCTAGACCCAAGCCCGGGCCGGGAAGAGGGGCGGGGCTGACGCTCGGGGAAGTGAGCCCCGGCCACATGGCGGCCAGGGTCCCCAGGCGCAATCCAGCTTGTCTCTTGGGAAGCAACCCACAGTCTTCACGCTCCCTCAGAAGACTGTTTCGGGGGGCTGCACCCCCATGCAGGGCCCTCTTTGGGCTTAGTGTCGGCGAGCAGGTCCAGCCGATCCCACCCCCGGGCTGGGGCCGCCAGGTGCGTGGCTAGACCCAAGCCCGGGCCGGGAAGAGGGGCGGGGCTGACGCTTTGGGACGTGAGCCCCGGCCACATGGCGGCCGGGTCCCCAGGTGCAATCCAGCTTGTCTCCTGGGAAGCAACCCACAGTCTTCATGCTCCCTCAGAAGACTGTTTCGGGGCGGCTGGACCCCCACGTGCGGCCCTCTTTGGGCTTAGCGTCGGCGAGCAGGTCCATCTGATCCCACCCCCGGGCTGGGGCCATCAGGGGCGTGGCTAGACCCAAGCCGGGCCGGGAAGAGGGGCGGGGCTGACGCTCGGGGAAGTGAGCCCCGGCCACATGGCGGCCGGGGTCCTCAGGCGCAATCCAGCTTGTCTCCTGGGAAGCAACCCACAGTCTTCACGCTCCCTCGGAAGACTGCTTTGGGGCGGCTGGACCCCCACGCGTGGCCCTCTTTGGGCTTAGTGTCGGCGAGCAGGTCCAGCCGATCCCACCCCCGGGCTGGGGCCGTCAGGGGCGTGGCTAGACCCAAGCCCGTGCCGGGAAGAGGGGCGGGGCTGACTTTTGGGGACGTGAGCCCCGGCCACATGGCGGCCGGGGTCCCCAGGTGCATTCCAGCTTGTCTCCTGGGAAGCAACCCACAGTCTTCACGCTCCCTCAGAAGACAGTTTCATGGCGGCTGGACCCCCACGTGCGGCCCTCTTTGGGCTTAGCTTGGGCGAGCAGGTCCAGCCGATCCCACCCCCGGGCTGGGGCCGCCAGGGGCGTGGCTAGACCCAAGCCCGGGCCGGGAAGAGGGGCGGGGCTGACGCTCGGGGACGTGAGCCCGGCCACATGGCGGCCGGGGTCCCCAGGCGCAATCCAGCTTGTCTCCTGGGAAGCAACCCACAGTCTTCACGCTCCCTCAGAAGACTGTTTTGGGGCGGCTGGACCCCCACGTGCGGCCCTCTTTGGGCTTAGTGTCGGCGAGCAGGTCCAGCCGATCCCACCCCCGGGCTGGGGCCATCAGGGGCGTGGCTAGACCCAAGCCCTGGCCGGGAAGAGGGCGGGGCTGACGCTCGGGGACGTGAGCCCCGGCCACATGGCGGCCGGGGTCCCCAGGCGCAATCCAGCTTGTCTCTTGGGAAGCAACCCACAGTCTTCACGCTCCCTCGGAAGACTGTTTCGGGGGGCTGGACCCCCATGCGGGGCCCTCTTTGGGCTTAGTGTCGGCGAGCAGCTCCAGCCGATCCCACCCCGGGCTGGGGCCGCCAGGGGCGTGGCTAGACCCAAGCCCGGGCCGGGAAGAGGGCGGGCTGACGCTCTTGGACGTGAGCCCCGGCCACATGGCGGCCGGGGTCCCCAGGTGCATTCCAGCTTGTCTCCTGGGAAGCAACCCACAGTCTTCACGCTCCCTCAGAAGACAGTTTCATGGCGGCTGGACCCCCACGTGCGGCCCTCTTTGGGCTTAGTGTCGGCGAGCAGGTCCAGCCGATCCCACCCCCGGGCTGGGGCCGCCAGGGGCGTGGCTAGACCCAAGCCCGGGCCGGGAAGAGGGGCGGGGCTGACGCTCGGGGACGTGAGCCCCGGCCACATAGGGCCGGGGTCCTCAGGCGCAATCCAGCTTGTCTCCTGGGAAGCAACCCACAGTCTTCACGCTCCCTCAGAAGACTGTTTCGGGGACGGTGCGCCCCCATGCGTGGCCCTCTTTGGGCTTAGTGTCGGCGAGCAGGTCCAGAGGATCCCACCCCCGGGCTGGGGCCGTCAGGGGCGTGGCTAGACCCAAGCCCGGGCCGGGAAGAGGGGCGGGGCTGACGCTCTTGGACGTGAGCCCCGGCCACATGGCGGCCAGGGTCCCCAGGCGCAATCCAGCTTGTCTCCTGGGAAGCAACCCACAGTCTTCACGCTCCCTCGGAAGACTGTTTTGGGGTGGCTGGACCCCCACGTGCGGCCCTCTTTGGGCTTAGCGTGGGCGAGCAGGTCCAGCCGATCCCCCCCCTGGGCTGGGGCCGTCAGGGGCGTGGCTAGACCCAAGCCCGGGCCGGGAAGAGGGGCGGGGCTGACGCTCGGGGACATGAGCCCCGGCCACATGGCGGCCGGGGTCCTCAGGCGCAATCCAGCTTGTCTCTTGGGAAGCAACCCACAGTCTTCACGCTCCCTCGGAAGACTGTTTCGGGCAGGGTGCACCCCCACGCGCGGCCCTCTTTGGGCTTAGTGTCGGCGAGCAGGTCCAGCCGATCCCACCGTGGGCTGGGGCCACCAGGGGTGTGGCTAGACCCAAGCTCGGGCAAGGAAGAGGGGCGGGGCTGACGCTCGGGGACGTGAGCCCTGGCCACATGGCGGCCAGGGTCCCCAGGCCCAATCCAGCTTGTCTCCTGGGAAGCAACCCACAGTCTTCACGCTCCCTCGGAAGACTGTTTCGGGGTGGCTGGCCCCCATGCGGGGCCCTCTTTGGGCTTAGGGTGGGCGAGCAGGTCCAGCCGATCCCACCCCCGGGCTGGGGCCGACAGGGGCGTGGCTAGACCCAAGCACGGGCCTGGAAGAGGGCGGGGCTGACGCTCGGGAACGTGAGCCATTGCCACAAGGGGGCCAGGGTCCCCAGGCGCAATCCAGCTTGTCTCTTGGGAAGCAACCCACAGTCTTCATGCTCCCTCAGAAGACTGTTTCATGGCGGCTGGACCCCCGCGCGTGCGGCCCTCTTTGGGCTTAGCGTTGGCGAGCAGGTCCAGCCGATCCCACCCCCGGGCTGGGGCCGCCAGGGGCGTGGCTAGACCCAAGCCCGGGCCGGGAAGAGGGGCGGGGCTGACGCTCGGGGACGTGAGCCCCGGCCACATGGCGGCCAGGGTCCCCAGGCGCAATCCAGCTTGTCTCCTGGGAAGCAACCCACAGTCTTCATGCTCCCTCAGAAGACTGTTTTGGGGCGGCTGGACCCCCACGTGCGGCCCTCTTTGGGCTTAGTGTCGGCGAGCAGGTCCAGCCGATCCCACCCCCGGGCTGGGGCCGCCAGGTGCATGGCTAGACCCAAGCCCGGGCCAGGAAGAGGGGCGGGGCTGACACTCGGGGACGTGAGCACCGGCCACATGGCGGCCAGGGTCCCCAGGCGCAATCCAGCTTGCCTCCTGGGAAGCAACCCACAGTCTTCACGCTCCCTCGGAAGACAGTTTCATGGGGTGTGGAACTCCACGCGCGGCCCTCTTTGGGCTTAGCATGGGCGAGCAGGTCCAGCCGATCCCACCCCCGGGCTGGGGCCGCCAGGGGCGTGGCTAGACCCAAGCCCGGGCCGGGAAGAGGGGCGGGGCTGACGCTCGGGGACGTGAGCCCCGGCCACATGGCGGCCGGGGTCCCCAGGTGCAATCCAGCTTGTCTCTTGGGAAGCCACCCACAGTCTTCACGGTCCCTCAGAAGACTGTTTCGGGCGGCTGGTCCCCCACGCGTGGCCCTCTTTGGGCTTAGTGTCGGTGAGCAGGTCCAGCCGATCCCACCCCCGGGCTGGGGCTGCCAGGGGCGTGGCTAGACCCAAGCCCGGGCAGGGAAGAGGGGCGGGGCTGACGCTCGGGGACGTGAGCCCCGGCCACATGGCGGCCGGGGTCCCCAGGCGCAATCCAGCTTGTCTCCTGGGAAGCAACCCACAGTCTTCACGCTCCCTCAGAAGACTGTTTCGTGGCGGCTGGACCCCTACGTGCGTCCCACTTTGGGCTTAGCGTGGGCGAGCAGGTCCAGGCGATCCCACCCCCGGGCTGGGGCCGTCAGGGGCGTGGCTAGACCCAAGCCCGGGCCTGGAAGAGGGCGGGGCTGACGCTCCGTAACGTGTGCCACTGTCACATGGCGGCCAAGGTCCCCAGGCGCAATCCCGATTGTCTCTTGGGAAGCAACCCACAGTCTTCACGCTCCCTCGGAAGACTGTTTCGGGATGGCTGGATCCCCACGTGCTGCCCTCTTTGGGCTTAGCGTGGGCGAGCAGGTCCAGCGGATCCCACCCCCGGGCTGGGGCCTGCAGGGGCGTGGCTAGACCCAAGCCCGGGCTGGGAAGAGGGGCGGGGCTGACGCTCGGGGACGTGAGCCCCGGCCACATGGCGGCCAGGGTCCCCAGGCGCAATCCAGCTTGCCTCCTGGGAAGCAACCCACAGTCTTCACGCTCCCTCGGAAGACAGTTTCATGGGGTGTGGAACTCCACGCGCGGCCCTCTTTGGGCTTAGCGTGGCCGAGCAGGTCCAGCGGATCCCACCCCCGGGCGGGGGCTGCCAGGGGCGTGGCTAGACCCAAGCCCGGGCAGGGAAGAGGGGCGGGGCTGACGCTCGGGGACGTGAGCCCCGGCCACATGGCGGCCGGGGTCCCCAGGCGCAATCCAGCTTGTCTCCTGGGAAGCAACCCACAGTCTTCACGCTCCCTCAGAAGACTGTTTCGTGGCGGCTGGACCCCTACGTGCGTCCCACTTTGGGCTTAGCGTGGGCGAGCAGGTCCAGGCGATCCCACCCCCGGGCTGGGGCCGTCAGGGGCGTGGCTAGACCCAAGCCCGGGCCTGGAAGAGGGCGGGGCTGACGCTCCGTAACGTGTGCCACTGTCACATGGCGGCCAAGGTCCCCAGGCGCAATCCCGCTTGTCTCTTGGGAAGCAACCCACAGTCTTCACGCTCCCTCGGAAGACTGTTTCGGGATGGCTGGATCCCCACGTGCTGCCCTCTTTGGGCTTAGCGTGGGCGAGCAGGTCCAGCGGATCCCACCCCCGGGCTGGGGCCTGCAGGGGCGTGGCTAGACCCAAGCCCGGGCTGGGAAGAGGGGCGGGGCTGACGCTCTGGGACGTGAGCCCCGGCCACATGGCGGCCAGGGTCCCCAGGCGCAATCAAGCTTCTCTCCTGGGAAGCAACCCACAGTCTTCACGCTCCCTCAGAAGACGGTTTTGGGGCGGCTGGACCCCCATGCGCGGCCCTCTTTGGGCTTAGCGTGGGCAAGTACGTCCAGCCGATCCCACCCTGGGCTGGGGCCGCCAGGGGTGTGGCTAGACACAAGCCCGGGCCGGGAAGAGGGGCGGGGCTGACTTTTGGGGACGTGAGCCCCGGCCACATGGCGGCCGGCGTCCTCAGGCGCAATCCAGCGTGTCTCCTGGGAAGCAACCCACAGTCTTCACGCTCCCTCGGAAGACTGTTTCGGGGTGGCTGGCCCCCATGCGGGGCCCTCTTTGGGCTTAGGGTGGGCGAGCAGGTCCAGCCGATCCCACCCCCGGGCTGGGGCCGACAGGGGCGTGGCTAGACCCAAGCCCAGGCCGGGAAGAGGGGCGGGGCTGACGCTCTGGGACGTGAGCCCCGGCCACATGGCGGCAGGCGTCCTCAGGCGCAATCCAGCGTGTCTCCTGGGAAGCAACCCACAGTCTTCACGCTCCCTCGGAAGACAGTGTCATGGCGCCTGGACCCCCACGTGCGGCCCTCTTTGGGCTTAGCGTGGGCAAGCAGGTCCATCTGATCCCACCCCCGGGCTGGTGCCGCCAGGGGCGTGGCTAGACCCAAGCCCGGGCCGGGAAGAGGGCGGGGCTGATGCTCTTGTACGTGAGCCCCGGCCACATGTTGGCCAGGGTCCCCAGGCGCAATCCAGCTTGTCTCTTGGGAAGCAACCCACAGTCTTCACGCTCCCTCAGAAGACTGTTTTGGTGCGGCTGGACCCCCACGCGCCGCCCTCTTTGGGCTTATCGTGGGCGAGCAGGTCCAGCCGATCCCACCCCCGGGCTGGGGCCGCCAGGGGCGTGGCTAGACCCAAGCCCTGGCCGGGTAGAGGGGCGGGGCTGATGCTCGGGGACGTTAGCCCCGGCCACATGGGGACCAGGGTCCCCAGGTGCAATCCAGCTTGTCTCCTGTGAAGCAACCCACAGTCTTCACGCTCCCTCAGAAGACTGTTTCGGGGAGGGTGCACCCCCATGCGCGGCCCTCTTTGTGCTTAGCGTGGGCGAGCAGGTCCAGCCGATCCCACCCCCGGGCTGGGGCCGTCAGGGGCGTGGCTAGACCCAAGCCCGGGCCGGGAAGAGGGGCGGGGCTGACGCTCGGGGAAGTGAACCCCGGCCACATGGCGGCCAGGGTCCCCAGGCGCAATCCAGCTTGTCTCTTGGGAAGCAACCCACAGTCTTCACTCTCCCTCAGAAGACTGTTTCGGGGAGGGTGCACCCCCATGCGGGGCCCTCTTTGGGCTTAGTGTCGGCGAGCAGCTCCAGCCGATCCCACCCTGGGCTGGGGCCGCCAGGGGCGTGGCTAGACCCAAGCCCGGGCCGGGAAGTGAGGCTGGGCTGACGCTCGGGGACGTGAGCCCCGGCCACATGGCGGCCGGGGTCCTCAGGCGCAATCCAGCTTGTCTCTTGGGAAGCAACCCACAGTCTTCACCATCCCTCGGAAACTGTTTCGGGGTGGCTGGCCCCCATGCGGGGCCCTCTTTGGGCTTAGGGTGGGCGAGCAGGTCCAGCCGATCCCACCCCCGGGCTGGGGCCGACAGGGGCATGGCTAGACTCAAGCACGGGCCTGGAAGAGGTCGGGGCTGACGCTCGGGAACGTGTGCCACTGCCACATGGCGGCCAAGGTCCCCAGGCGCAATCCAGCTTGTCTGTTGGGAAGCAACCCACAGTCTTCATGCTCCCTCAGAAGACTGTTTCATGGCGGCTGGACCCCCGCTTGTGCGGCCCTCTTTGGGCTTAGCGTTGGCGAGCAGGTACAGCCGATCCCACCCCCGGGCTGGGGCCGCCAGGGGCGTGGCTAGACCCAAGCCCGGGCCGGGAAGAGGGGCGGGGCTGACGCTCGGGGACGTGAGCCCCGGACACATGGCGGCCAGGGTCCCCAGGCGCAATCCAGCTTGTCTCCTGTGAAGCAACCCACAGTCTTCATGCTCCCTCAGAAGACTGTTTTGGGGCGGCTGGACCCCCACGTGCGGCCCTCTTTGGGCTTAGCTTGGGCGAGCAGGTCCAGCCGATCCCACCCCCGGGCTGGGGCCGCCAGGGGCATGGCTAGACCCAAGCCCGGGCCGGGAAGAGGGGCGGGGCGGATGCTCTTGGACGTGAGCACCGGCCACATGGCGGCCAGGGTCCCCAGGCCCAATCCAGCTTGTCTCTTGGGAAGCCACCCACAGTCTTCACGGTCCCTCAGAAGACTGTTTCGGGCGGCTGGTCCCCCACGCGCGGCCCTCTTTGGGCTTAGTGTCGGTGAGCAGGTCCAGCCGATCCCACCCCCGGGCTGGGGCTGCCAGGGGCGTGGCTAGACACAAGCCCGGGCTGGGAAGAGGGGCGGGGCTGACGCTCTTGGACATGAGCCCCGGCCACATGGCGGCCGGGGTCCCCAGGCGCAATCCAGCTTGTCTCCTGGGAAGAAACCCACAGTCTTCACGCTCCCTCAGAAGACGGTTTCGGGGAGGGTGCACCCGCATGCGCGGCCCTCTTTGGGCTTAGCGTGGGCAAGCAGGGACAGAGGATCCCACCCCCGGGCTGGGGCCGCCAGGGGCGTGGCTAGACCCAAGCCCAGGCAAGGAAGAGGGGCGGGGCTGACGCTTGGGGACGTGAGCCCCGGCCACATGGCGGCCAGGGTCCCCAGGCGCAATCCAGCTTGTCTCCTGGGAAGCAACCCACAGTCTTCATGCTCCCTCGGAAGACTGTTTCGGGACGGCTGGACCCCCATGTGCGGCCCTCTTTGGGCTTAGTGTGGGCGAGCAGGTCCAGGCGATCCCACCCCCGGGCTGGGGCCGCCAGGGGCGTGGCTAGACCCAAGCCCGGGCCTGGAAGAGGGGCGGGGCTGACGCTCTTGGACGTGAGCCCCGGCCACATGGCGGCCGGGGTCCCCAGGCGCAATCCAGCTTGTCTCCTGGGAAGCAACCCACAGTCTTCACGCTCCCTCGGAAAACAATTTCATGGCTGTTGGACCCCCACGCGCGGTCCTCTTAGGGCTTAGCGTCACCGAGCAGGTACAGCCGATCCCGCCCCTGGGATGGGGCCGCCAGGTGCGTGGCTAGAACCAAGCCCGGGCCTGGAAGAGGGGCGGGGCTGATGCTCTTGGACGTGAGCCCCGGCCACATGGCGGCCAGAGTCCACAGGTGCAATCCAGCTTGTCTCCTGGGAAGCAACCCACAGTCTTCACGCTCCCTCAGAAGACTGTTTCGTGGCGGCTGGACCCCTACGTGCGTCCCACTTTGGGCTTAGCTTGGGCGAGCAGGTCCAGCCGATCCCACCCCCGGGCTGGGGCTGTCAGGGGCGTGGCTAGACCCAAGCCCGGGCCTGGAAGAGGGTGGGGCTGACGCTCCGTAACGTGTGCCACTGTCACATGGCGGCCAAGGTCCCCAGGCGCAATCCCGCTTGTCTCTTGGGAAGCAACCCACAGTCTTCACGCTCCCTCGGAAGACTGTTTCAGGACGGCTGGATCCCCACGTGCTGCCCTCTTTGGGCTTAGCGTGGGCGAGCAGGTCCAGCGGATCCCACCCCCGGGCTGGGGCCTGCAGGGGCGTGGCTAGACCCAAGCCCGAGCTGGGAAGAGGGGCGGGGCTGACGCTCGGGGACGTGAGCCCCGGCCACATGGCGGCCAGGGTCCCCAGGCGCAATCCAGCTTGTCTCCTGGGAAGCAACCCAGTCTTCACGCTCCCTCAGAAGACGGTTTTGGGGCGGCTGGACCCCCATGCGCGGCCCTCTTTGGGCTTAGCGTGGGCAAGTACCTCCAGCCGATCCCACCCTGGGCTGGGGCCGCCAGGGGTGTGGCTAGACACAAGCCCGGGCCGGGAAGAGGGGCGGGGCTGACTTTTGGGGACGTGAGCACCGGCCGCATGGCGGCCGGGGTCTCCAGGTGCATTCCAGCTTGTCTCCTGGGAAGCAACCCACAGTCTTCACGCTCCCTCAGAAGACAGTTTCTTGGCGGCTGGACCCCCACGTGCGGCCCTCTTTGGGCTTAGCTTGGGCGAGCAGGTCCAGCCGATCCCACCCCCGGGCTGGGGCCGCCAGGGGCGTGGCTAGACCCAAGCACGGGCCGGGAAGTGAGGCTGGGCTGACGCTCGGGGACGTGAGCCCCGGCCACATGGCGGCCGGGGTCCTCAGGCGCAATCCAGCTTGTCTCTTGGGAAGCAACCCACAGTCTTCACGCTCCCTCAGAAGACTGTTTCGGGGACGGTGCACCCCCATGCGTGACCCTCTTTGGGCTTAGTGTCGGCCAGCAGGTCCAGAGGATCCCACCCCCGGGCTGGGGCCATCAGGGGCGTGGCTATACCCAAGCCCGTGCCGGGAAGAGGGGCGGGGCTGACGCTTGGGGACGTGAGCCCTGGCCACATGGCGACCAGGGTCCCCAGGCCCAATCCAGCTTGTCTCCTGGGAAGCAACCCACAGTCTTCACGCTCCCTCGGAAGAGTGTTTCGGGGTGGCTGGCCCCCATGCGGGGCCCTCTTTGGGCTTAGGGTGGGCGAGCAGGTCCAGCCGATCCCACCCCCGGGCTGGGGCCGACAGGGGCGTGGCTAGACCCAAGCGCGGGCCGGGAAGAGGGGCGGGGCTGACGCTCTGGGACGTGAGCCCCGACCACATGGCGGCCGGCGTCCTCAGGCGCAATCCAGCGTGTCTCCTGGGAAGCAACCCACAGTCTTCACGCTCCCTCGGAAGACAGTGTCATGGCGCCTGGACCCCCACGTGAGGCCCTCTTTGGGCTTAGCGTGGGCGAGTAGGTCCAGAGGATCCCACCCCCGGGCTGGGGCCGCCAGGGGCGTGGCTAGACCCAAGCCCGGGCCGGGAAGAGGGGCGGGGCTGACTTTTGGGGACGTGAGCCCCGGCCCCATGGCGGCCGGGGTCCTCAGGCGCCATCCAGCTTGTCTCCTGGGAAGCAACCCACAGTCTTCACGCTCCCTCAGAAGACTGTTACAGGGCGACTGGACCCCCATGCGCGGCCCTCTTTGGGCTTAGCGTCGGCCAGCAGGTACAGGCGATCCCACCCCCGGGCTGGGGCCGCCAGGGGCGTTGCTAAACCCAAGCCCGGGCCGGGAAGAGGGGCGGGGCTGATGCTCCTGGACGTGAGCCCCGGCCACATGGCTGTCAGTGTTCCCAGGCGCAATCCAGCTTGTCTCCTGGGAAGCAACCCACAGTCTTCACGCTCCCTCAGAAGACTGTTTTGGGGCGGCTTGCCCACCACGCGCGGCCCTCTTTGGGCTTAGTGTCGGCGAGCAGGTCCAGCCGATCCCACCCCCGGGCTGGGGCCGCCAGGTGCGTGGCTAGACCCAAGCCCGGGCCGGGAAGAGGGGCGGGGCTGACGCTCGGGGAAGTGAGCCCCAGCCACATGGCGGCCGGGGTCCCCAGGCGCAATCCAGCTTCTCTCCTGGGAAGCAACCCACAGTCTTCACGCTCCCTCGGAAGACTGTTTTGGGGCGCCTGGACCCCCGCGCGTTGCCCTCTTTGGGCTATGTGTCGGCGAGCAGGTCCAGCCTATCCCACCCCCGGGCTGGGGCTGTCAGGGGCGTGGCTAGACACAAGCCCGGGCCTGGAAGAGGGCGCGGCTGACGCTCTTGGACGTGAGCCCCGGCCTCATGGCGGCCGGGGTCCCCAGGCGCAATCCAGCTTGTCTCTTGGGAAGCAACCCACAGTTTTCACGCTCGCTCAGAAGACTGTTTCGGGGCGGCTGGACCCCCACGCGCCGCCCTCTTTGGGCTTATCGTGGGCGAGCAGGTCCAGCCGATCCCACCCCCGGGCTGGGGCCACCAGGGGCGTGGCTAGACCCAAGCACGGGCCGGGTAGAGGGGCGGGGCTGATGCTCGGGGACGTTAGCCCCGACCACATGGGGACCAGGGTCCCCAGGTGCAATCCAGCTTGTCTCCTGTGAAGCAACCCACAGTCTTCATGCTCCCTCAGAAGACTGTTTCGGGGAGGGTGCACCCCCATGCGCGGCCCTCTTTGGGCTTAGCGTCGGCCAGCAGGTACAGGCGATCCCACCCCCGGGCTGGGGCCGCCAGGGGCGTTGCTAAACCCAAGCCCGGGCCGGGAAGAGGGGCGGGGCTGATGCTCTTGGACGTGAGCCCCGGCCACATGGCTGTCACTGTTCCCAGGCGCAATCCAGCTTGTCTCCTGGGAAGCAACCCACAGTCTTCACGCTCCCTCAGAAGACTGTTTTGGGGCGGCTGGCCCACCACGCGCGGCCCTCTTTGGGCTTAGTGTCGGCGAGCAGGTCCAGCCGATCCCACCCCCGGGCTGGGGCCGCCAGGTGCGTGGCTAGACCCAAGCCCGGGCCGGGAAGAGGGGCGGGGCTGACGCTCGGGGAAGTGAGCCCCAGCCACATGGCGGCCGGGGTCCCCAGGCGCAATCCAGCTTCTCTCCTGGGAAGCAACCCACAGTATTCACGCTCCCTCGGAAGACTGTTTTGGGGCGCCTGGACCCCCGCGCGTTGCCCTCTTTGGGCTATGTGTCGGCGAGCAGGTCCAGCCTATCCCACCCCCGGGCTGGGGCCGTCAGGGGCGTGGCTAGACCCAAGCCCGGGCCGGGAAGAGGGGCGGGGCTGACGCTCGGGGAAGTGAACCCCGGCCACATGGCGGCCAGGGTCCCCAGGCGCAATCCAGCTTGTCTCTTGGGAAGCAACCCACAGTCTTCACGCTCCCTCAGAAGACTGTTTCGGGGAGGGTGCACCCCCATGCGGGGCCCTCTTTGGGCTTAGTGTCGGCGAGCAGGTCCATCTGATCCCACCCCCGGGCTGGGGCCATCAGGGGCATGGCTAGACCCAAGCCTGGGCCGGGAAGAGGGGCGGGGCTGACGCTCGGGGAAGTGAGCCCCGGCCACATGGAGGCCGGGGTTCTCAGGCGCAATCCAGCTTGTCTCTGGGGAAGCAACCCACAGTCTTCACGCTCCCTTGGAAGACTGCTTTGGGGCGGCTGGACCCCCACGCGTGGCCCTCTTTGGGCTTAGTGTCGGCGAGCAGGTCCAGCCGATCCCACCCCCGGGCTGGGGCCGTCAGGGGCGTGGCTAGACCCAAGCCCGTGCCGGGAAGAGGGGCGGGGCTGACTTTTGGGGACGTGAGCCCCGGCCACATGGCGGCCGGGGTCCCCAGGTGCATTCCAGCTTGTCTCCTGGGAAGCAACCCACAGTCTTCACGCTCCCTCAGAAGACAGTTTCATGGCGGCTGGACCCCCACGTGCGGCCCTCTTTGGGCTTAGCTTGGGCGAGCAGGTCCAGCCGATCCCACCCCCAGGCTGGGGCCGCCAGGGGCGTGGCTAGACCCAAGCACGGGCCGGGAAGAGGGGCGGTGCTGACGCTCGGGGACATGAACCCGGCCAAATGGGGGCCGGGGTCCTCAGGCGCAATCCAGCTTGTCTCCTGGGAAGCAACCCACAGTCTTCACGCTCCCTCAGAAGACTGTTTTGGGGCGGCTGGACCCCCACGTTCGGCCCTCTTGGGCTTAGTGTCGGCGAGCAGGTCCAGCCGATCCCACCCCCGGGCTGGGGCCATCAGGGGCGTGGCTAGACCCAAGCCCGGGCTGGGAAGAGGGGCGGGGCTGACGCTCGGGGACATGAGCCCCGGCCACATGGCGGCCGGGGTCCTCAGGCGCAATCCAGCTTGTCTCTTGGGAAGCAACCCACAGTATTCACGCTCCCTCAGAAGACTGTTTCGGGGAGGGTGCACCCCCATGCGGGGCCCTCTTTGGGCTTAGTGTCGGCGAGCAGGTCCAGCCGATCCCACACTGGGCTGGGGCCGCCAGGGGCGTGGCTAGACCCAAGCCCGGGCCGGGAAGAGGGCAGGGCTGACACTCTTGGACGTGAGCCCCGGCGAAGTGGCGGCCGGGGTCCCCAGGTGCATTCCAACTTGTCTCCTGGGAAGCAACCCACAGTCTTCACGCTCCCTCAGAAGACAGTTTCATGGCGGCTGGACCCCCACGTGCGGCCCTCTTTGGGCTTAGTGTCGGTGAGCAGGTCCAGCCGATCCCACCCCCGGGCTGGTGCCGCCAGGGGCGTGGCTAGACCCAAGCACGGGCCGGGAAGAGGGGCGGGGCTGACGCTCGGGGACATGAGCCCCGGCCACATGGCGTCCAGGGTCCCCAGGCGCAATCCAGCTTGTCTCCTGGGAAGCAACCCACAGTCTTCAAGCTCCCTCTGGAGACTGTTTTGGGGTGGCTGGACCCCCACGTGCGGCCCTCTTTGGGCTTAGCGTGGGCGAGCAGGTCCAGCCGATCCCCCCCCTGGGCTTGGGCCGTCAGGGGCGTGGCTAGACCCAAGCCCGGGCCGGGAAGAGGGGCGGGGCTGACGCTCGGGGACATGAGCCCCGGCCACATGGCGGCCGGGGTCCTCAGGCGCAATCCAGCTTGTCTCTTGGGAAGCAACCCACAGTCTTCACGCTCCCTCGGAAGACTGTTTCGGGCAGGGTGCACCCCCACGCGCGGCCCTCTTTGGGCTTAGTGTCGGCGAGCAGGTCCAGCCGATCCCACCCTGGGCTGGGGCCACCAGGGGTGTGGCTAGACCCAAGCCCGTGCCGGGAAGAGGGGCGGGGCTGACTTTTGGGGACGTGAGCCCCAGCCACATGGCGGCCAGTGTCCCCAGGTGCATTCCAGCTTGTCTCCTGGGAAGCAACCCACAGTCTTCACGCTCCCTCAGAAGACAGTTTCATGGCGGCTGGACCCCCACGTGCGGCCCTCTTTGGGCTTAGCTTGGGCGAGCAGGTCCAGCCGATCCCACCCCCGGGCTGGGGCCGCCAGGGGCGTGGCAAGACCCAAGCACGTGCCGGGAAGAGGGGCGGTCCTGACGCTCGGGGACGTGAGCCCCGGCCACATGGGGGCCGGGGTCCTCAGGCGCAATCCAGCTTGTCTCCTGGGAAGCAACCCACAGTCTTCACGCTCCCTCAGAAGACTGTTTTGGGGCGGCTGGACCCCCACGTGCGGCCCTCTTTGGTCTTAGTGTCGGCGAGCCGGTCCAGCCGATCCCACCCCCTGGCTGGGGCCATCAGGGGCGTGGCTAGACCCAAGCCCGGGCCGGGAAGAGGGGCGGGGCTGACGCTCGGGGACATGAGCCCCGGCCACATGGCGGCCGGGGTCCTCAGGCGCAATCCAGCTTGTCTCTTGGGAAGCAACCCACAATCTTCATGCTCCCTCGGAAGACTGTTTCGGGACGGCTGGACCCCCATGTGCGGCCCTCTTTGGGCTTAGTGTGGGCGAGCAGGTCCAGGCGATCCCACCCCCGGGCTGGGGCCGCCAGGGGCGTGGCTAGACCCAAGCCCGGGCCTGGAAGAGGGGCGGGGCTGACGCTCTTGGACGTGAGCCCCGGCCACATGGCGGCCGGGGTCCCCAGGCGCAATCCAGCTTGTCTCCTGGGAAGCAACCCACAGTCTTCACGCTCCCTCGGAAAACAATTTCATGGCTGTTGGACCCCCACGCGCGGTCCTCTTAGGGCTTAGCGTCACCGAGCAGGTACAGCCGATCCCGCCCCTGGGCTGGGGCCGCCAGGTGCGTGGCTAGAACCAAGCCCGGGCCTGGAAGAGGGGCGGGGCTGATGCTCTTGGACGTGAGCCCCGGCCACATGGCGGCCAGAGTCCACAGGTGCAATCCAGCTTGTCTCCTGGGAAGCAACCCACAGTCTTCACGCTCCCTCAGAAGACTGTTTCGTGGCGGCTGGACCCCTACGTGCGTCCCACTTTGGGCTTAGCTTGGGCGAGCAGGTCCAGCCGATCCCACCCCCGGGCTGGGGCTGTCAGGGGCGTGGCTAGACCCAAGCCCGGGCCTGGAAGAGGGTGGGGCTGACGCTCCGTAACGTGTGCCACTGTCACATGGCGGCCAAGGTCCCCAGGCGCAATCCAGCTTGTCTCTTGGGAAGCAACCCACAGTCTTCACGCTCCCTCGGAAGACTGTTTCGGGACGGCTGGATCCCCACGTGCTGCCCTCTTTGGGCTTAGCGTGGGCGAGCAGGTCCAGCGGATCCCACCCCCGGGCTGGGGCCTGCAGGGGCGTGGATAGACCCAAGCCCGAGCTGGGAAGAGGGGCGGGGCTGACGCTCGGGGACGTGAGCCCCGGCCACATGGCGGCCAGGGTCCCCAGGCGCAATCCAGCTTGTCTCCTGGGAAGCAACCCACAGTCTTCACGCTCCCTCAGAAGACGGTTTTGGGGCGGCTGGACCCCCATGCGCGGCCCTCTTTGGGCTTAGCGTGGGCAAGTACCTCCAGCCGATCCCACCCTGGGCTGGGGCCGCCAGGGGTGTGGCTAGACACAAGCCCGGGCCGGGAAGAGGGGCGGGGCTGACTTTTGGGGACGTGAGCACCGGCCACATGGCGGCCGGGGTCTCCAGGTGCATTCCAGCTTGTCTCCTGGGAAGCAACCCACAGTCTTCACGCTCCCTCAGAAGACAGTTTCTTGGCGGCTGGACCCCCACGTGCGGCCCTCTTTGGGCTTAGCTTGGGCGAGCAGGTCCAGCCGATCCCACCCCCGGGCTGGGGCCGCCAGGGGCGTGGCTAGACCCAAGCACGGGCCGGGAAGTGAGGCTGGGCTGACGCTCGGGGACGTGAGCCCCGGCCACATGGCGGCTGGGGTCCTCAGGCGCAATCCAGCTTGTCTCTTGGGAAGCAACCCACAGTCTTCACGCTCCCTCAGAAGACTGTTTCGGGGACGGTGCACCCCCATGCGTGACCCTCTTTGGGCTTAGTGTCGGCCAGCAGGTCCAGAGGATCCCACCCCCGGGCTGGGGCCATCAGGGGCGTGGCTATACCCAAGCCCGTGCCGGGAAGAGGGGCGGGGCTGACGCTTGGGGACATGAGCCCTGGCCACATGGCGGCCAGGGTCCCCAGGCCCAATCCAGCTTGTCTCCTGGGAAGCAACCCACAGTCTTCACGCTCCCTCGGAAGAGTGTTTCGGGGTGGCTGGCCCCCATGCGGGGCCCTCTTTGGGCTTAGGGTGGGCGAGCAGGTCCAGCCGATCCCACCCCCGGGCTGGGGCCGACAGGGGCGTGGCTAGACCCAAGCGCGGGCCGGGAAGAGGGGCGGGGCTGACGCTCTGGGACGTGAGCCCCGGCCACATGGCGGCCGGCGTCCTCAGGCGCAATCCAGCGTGTCTCCTGGGAAGCAACCCACAGTCTTCACGCTCCCTCGGAAGACAGTGTCATGGCGCCTGGACCCCCACGTGACGCCCTCTTTGGGCTTAGCGTGGGCGAGTAGGTCCAGAGGATCCCACTCCCGGGCTGGGGCCGCCAGGGGCGTGGCTAGACCCAAGCCCGGGCCGGGAAGAGGGGCGGGGCTGACTTTTGGGGACGTGAGCCCCGGCCCCATGGCGGCCGGGGTCCTCAGGCGCCATCCAGCTTGTCTCCTGGGAAGCAACCCACAGTCTTCACGCTCCCTCAGAAGACTGTTACAGGGCGGCTGGACCCCCATGCGCGGCCCTCTTTGGGCTTAGCGTCGGCCAGCAGGTACAGGCGATCCCACCCCCGGGCTGGGGCCGCCAGGGGCGTTGCTAAACCCAAGCCCGGGCCGGGAAGAGGGGCGGGGCTGATGCTCCTGGACGTGAGCCCCGGCCACATGGCTGTCAGTGTTCCCAGGCGCAATCCAGCTTGTCTCCTGGGAAGCAACCCACAGTCTTCACGCTCCCTCAGAAGACTGTTTTGGGGCGGCTTGCCCACCACGCGCGGCTCTCTTTGGGCTTAGTGTCGGCGAGCAGGTCCAGCCGATCCCACCCCCGGGCTGGGGCCGCCAGGTGCGTGGCTAGACCCAAGCCCGGGCCGGGAAGAGGGGCGGGGCTGACGCTCGGGGAAGTGAGCCCCAGCCACATGGCGGCCGGGGTCCCCAGGCGCAATCCAGCTTCTCTCCTGGGAAGCAACCCACAGTCTTCACGCTCCCTCGGAAGACTGTTTTGGGGCGCCTGGACCCCCGCGCGTTGCCCTCTTTGGGCTATGTGTCGGCGAGCAGGTCCAGCCTATCCCACCCCCGGGCTGGGGCTGTCAGGGGCGTGGCTAGACACAAGCCCGGGCATGGAAGAGGGCGGGGCTGACGCTCTTGGACGTGAGCCCCGGCCTCATGGCGGCCGGGGTCCCCAGGCGCAATCCAGCTTGTCTCTTGGGAAGCAACCCACAGTTTTCACGCTCGCTCAGAAGACTGTTTCGGGGCGGCTGGAACCCCACGCGCCGCCCTCTTTGGGCTTATCGTGGGCGAGCAGGTCCAGCCGATCCCACCCCCGGGCTGGGGCCGCCAGGGGCGTGGCTAGACCCAAGCACGGGCCGGGTAGAGGGGCGGGGCTGATGCTCGGGGACGTTAGCCCCGGCCACATGGGGACCAGGGTCCCCAGGTGCAATCCAGCTTGTCTCCTGTGAAGCAACCCACAGTCTTCATGCTCCCTCAGAAGACTGTTTCGGGGAGGGTGCACCCCCATGCGCGGCCCTCTTTGGGCTTAGCGTCGGCCAGCAGGTACAGGCGATCCCACCCCCGGGCTGGGGCCGCCAGGGGCGTTGCTAAACCCAAGCCCGGGCCGGGAAGAGGGGCGGGGCTGATGCTCGGGGACGTGAGCCCCGGCCACATGGCTGTCAGTGTTCCCAGGCGCAATCCAGCTTGTCTCCTGGGAAGCAACCCACAGTCTTCACGCTCCCTCAGAAGACTGTTTTGGGGCGGCTGGCCCACCACGCGCGGCCCTCTTTGGGCTTAGTGTCGGCGAGCAGGTCCAGCCGATCCCACCCCCGGGCTGGGGCCGCCAGGGGCGTGGCTAGACCCAAGCCCGGGCCGGGAAGAGGGGCGGGGCTGACGCTCGGGGAAGTGAGCCCCAGCCACATGGCGGCCGGGGTCCCCAGGCGCAATCCAGCTTCTCTCCTGGGAAGCAACCCACAGTCTTCACGCTCCCTCGGAAGACTGTTTTGGGGCGCCTGGACCCCCGCGCGTTGCCCTCTTTGGGCTATGTGTCGGCGAGCAGGTCCAGCCTATCCCACCCCCGGGCTGGGGCTGTCAGGGGCGTGGCTAGACCCAAGCCCGGGCCTGGAAGAGGGCGGGGCTGACGCTCTTGGACGTGAGCCCCGGCCTCATGGCGGCCGGGGTCCCCAGGCGCAATCCAGCTTGTCTCTTGGGAAGCAACCCACAGTCTTCACGCTCGCTCAGAAGACTGTTTCGGGGCGGCTGGACCCCCACGCGCGGCCCTCTTTGGGCTTATCGTGGGCGAGCAGGTCCAGCCGATCCCACCCCCGGGCTGGGGCCGCCAGGGGCGTGGCTAGACCCAAGCCCTGGCCGGGTAGAGGGGCGGGGCTGATGCTCGGGGACGTTAGCCCCGGCCACATGGGGACCAGGGTCCCCAGGTGCAATCCAGCTTGTCTCCTGTGAAGCAACCCACAGTCTTCATGCTCCCTCAGAAGACTGTTTCGGGGAGGGTGCACCCCCATGCGCGGCCCTCTTTGGGCTTAGCGTGGGCGAGCAGGTCCAGCCGATCCCACCCCCGGGCTGGGGCCGTCAGGGGCGTGGCTAGACCCAAGCCCGGGCCGGGAAGAGGGGCGGGGCTGACGCTCGGGGAAGTGAACCCCGGCCACATGGCGGCCGGGGTCCCCAGGCGCAATCCAGCTTGTCTCCTGGGAAGCAACCCAGTCTTCACGCTCCCTCGGAAGACTGTTTTGGGGCGGCTAGACCCCCATGTGCGGCCCTCTTTGGGCTTAGCGTGGGCGAGCAGGTCCAGCCGATCCCACCCCGGGCTGGGGACATCAGGGGCGTGGCTAGACCCAAGCCCGTGCCGGGAAGAGGGGCGGGGCTGACGCTCGGGGACATGAGCCCCGGCCACATGGCGGCCAGGGTCCTCAGGCGCAATCCAGCTTGTCTCTTGGGAAGCAACCCACAGTCTTCACGCTCCCTCGGAAGACTGTTTCGGGGAGGGTGCACCCCCACGCGCGGGCCTCTTTGGGCTTATTGTCGGCGAGCAGGTCCAGCCGATCCCACCCTGGGCTGGGGCCGCCAGGGGCGTGGCTAGACCCAAGCCCGGGCCGGGCAGAGGGGCGGGGCTGACGCTCTTGGACGTGAGCCCCGGCCACATGGCGGCCAGGGTCCCCAGGCGCAATCCAGCTTGTCTCCTGGGAAGCAACCCACAGTCTTCTTGCTCCCTCGGAAGACAGTTTCATGGAGGCTGGACCCCCACGTGCGGCCCTCTTTGGGCTTAGCATGGGCGAGAAGGTACAGCCGATCCCACCCCCGGGCTGGGGCCGGCAGGGGCGTGGCTAGACCCAAGCCCTGGCCGGGAAGATGGGCGGGGCTGACGCTCTTGGACGTGAGCCCCGGCCACATGGGGGTCAGTGTCCCCAGGCGCAATCCAGCTTGTCTCCTGGGAAGCAACCCACAGTCTTCACACTTCCTCAGAAGACTGTTACAGGGCGGCTGGACCACCACGCGCGGCCCTCTTTGGGCTTAGTGTGGGCGAGCAGGTCCAGCCGATCCCACCCCTGGGCTGGGGCCATCAGGGGCATGGCTAGACCCAAGCCCTGGCCGGGAAGAGGGGCAGGGCTGACGCTCGGGGACGTGAGCCCCGGCCACATGGCGGCCGGGGTCCTCAGGCGCAATCCAGCTTGTCTCTTGGGAAG
The DNA here is from genome assembly GCF_017591425.1 of Ochotona curzoniae. Lineage (NCBI taxonomy): Eukaryota > Metazoa > Chordata > Mammalia > Lagomorpha > Ochotonidae > Ochotona > Ochotona curzoniae. The sequence continues at coordinate 394,163 of NW_024467113.1, forward strand.
CAACCCACACTCTTCACACTCCCTCAGAAGACTGTTACAGGGCGTCTGGACCCCCACGCGCGGCCCTCTTTGGGCTTAGCGTGGGCGAGCAGGTCCAGCAGATCCCACCCCCGGGCTGGGGCCGCCAGGGGAGTGGCTAGACCCAAGCCCTGGCCGGGAAGAGGGGCGGGGCTGACGCTTGGGGACGTGAGCCCCGGCCACATGGCGGCCGGGGTCCCCAGGCGCAATCCAGCTTGTCTCCTGGGAAGCAACCCAAAATCTTCACGCTCCCTCAGAAGACTGTTACAGGGCGGCTGGACCCCCACGCGCGGCCCTCTTTGGGCTGAGCGTGGGCGAGCAGGTCCAGCCGATCCCACCCCCGGGCTGGGGCCGCCAGGGGCGTGGCTAGACCCAAGCCCGGGCCGGGAAGAGGGGCGGGGCTGACGCTCGGGGACGTGAGCCCCGGCCACATGGCGGCCGGCGTCCTCAGGCGCAATCCAGCTTGTCTCCTGGGAAGCAACCCACAGTCTTCACGCTCCCTCGGAACACAGTGTCATGGCGGCTGGACCACCACGTGCGGCCATCTTTGGGCTTACATCGGCGAGCAGGTCCAGCCGATCCCACCCCCGGGCTGGGGCCGCCAGGGGCGTGGTTAGACCTAAGCCCGGGCCGGGAAGAGGGGCGGGGCTGATGCTCGGGTACGTGAGCCCCGGCCACATGGCTGTCAGTGTTCCCAGGCGCAATCCAGCTTGTCTCCTGGGAAGCAACCCACAGTCTTCACGCTCCCTCTGAAGACTGTTTCGGGGTGGCTGGACCCCCACGTGCGGCCCTCTTTGGGCTTACATCGGCGAGCAGGTCCAGCCGATCCCACCCCCGGGCTGGGGCCGACAGGGGCGTGGCTAAACCCAACCCCGGGCCAGGAAGAGGGGCAAGGCTGACGCTCGGGGACGTGAGCACCGGCCACATGGCGGCCGGCGTCCTCAGGCGCAATCCAGCTTGTCTCCTGGGAAGCAACCCACAGTCTTCACGCTCCCTCGGAAGACAGTGTCATGGCGGCTGGACCCCCACGTGCGGCCCTCTTTGGTCTTACATCGGCGAGCAGGTCCATCTGATCCCTCCCCCGGGCTGGGGCCGCCAGGGGCGTGGCTAGACCCAAGCCCGGGCCGGGAAGAGGGGCGGGGCTGATGCTCGGGGACATGAGCCCCGGCCCCATGGCGGCCGGGGTCCTCAGGCGCAATCCAGCTTGTCTCCTGGGAAGCAACCCACAGTCTTCACGCTCCCTCAGAAGACAGTTTCATGGCGGCTGGACCCCCATGCGCGGCCCTCTTTGGGCTTAGTGTTGGCGAGCAGGTCCAGCCTATCCCACCCTGGGCTGGGGCCGCCAGGGGCGTGGCTAGACCCAAGCCCGGGCCGGGAAGAGGGCAGGGCTGATGCTCTTGGACGTGAGCACCGGCCACATGGCGGTTGGGGTCCCCAGGTGCATTCCAGCTTGTCTCCTGGGAAGCAACCCACAGTCTTCACGCTCCCTCAGAAGACAGTTTCATGGCGGCTGGACCCCCATGCGGGGCCCTCTTTGGGCTTAGCTTGGGCGAGCAAGTCCAGCCGATCCCACCCCCGGGCTGGGGCCGTCAGGGGCGTGGCTAGACCCAAGCCCGGGCCGGGAAGAGGGGCGGGGCTGACGCTCCGGGACGTGAGCCCCGGCCACATGGGGGCCGGGGTCCTCAGGCGCAATCCAGCATGTCTCTTGGGAAGCAACCCACAGTCTTCACGCTCCCTCAGAAGACTGTTTCGGGGACGGTGCACCCCCATGCGTGGCCCTCTTTGGGCTTAGTGTCGGCCAGCAGGTCCAGAGGATCCCACCCCCGGGCTGGGGCCGCCAGGGGCGTGGCTAGACCCAAGCCCGGGCAGGGAAGAGGGGCGGGGCTGACGCTCGGGGACGTGAGCCCCGGCCACATGGTGGCCAGGGTCCCCAGGCGCAATCCAGCTTGTCTCCTGGGAAGCAACCCACAGTCTTCACGCTCCCTCGGAAGACAGTTTCATGGAGGCTGGACCCCCACGTGCGGCCCTCTTTGGGCTTAGCATGGGCGAGCAGGTCCAGCCGATCCCACCCCCGGGCTGGGGCCGCCAGGGGCGTGGCTAGACCCAAGCCCGGGCCAGGATTAGGGGCGGGGCTGACGGTCTTGGACGTGAGCCCCGGCCACATGGGGGTCAGGTTCCCCAGGCGCAATCCAGCTTGTCTCCTGGGAAGCAACCCAGAGTCTTCACGGTCCCTCAGAAGCCTGTTTTGGGGCGGCTGGACCCCCATGCGGGGCCCTCTTTGGGCTTAGTGTCGGCGAGCAGGTCCAGCCGATCCCACCCCCAAACTGGGGCCGCCAGGGGCGTGGCTAGACCCAAGCCCTGGCCGGGTAGAGGGGCGGGGCTGACGCTTGGGGACGTGAGCCCCGGCCACATGGCGGCTGGGGTCCCCAGGCGCAATCCAGCTTGTCTCCTGGGAAGCAACCCAGTCTTCACGCTCCCTCGGAAGACTGTTTTGGGGCGGCTGGACCCCCACGCGCGGCCCTCTTTGGGCTTAGTGTCGGCGAGCAGGTCCAGCCAATCCCACCCCCGGGCTGGGGCCGCCAGGGGCGTGGCTAGCCCCAAGCCCGGGGCGGGAAGAGGGGCGGGGCTGACACTTGGGGACGTGAGCCCCGGCCACATGGCGGCCGGGGTCCCCAGGCGCAATCCAGCTTGTCTCCTGGGAAGCAACCCACAGTCTTCACGTTCCCTCTGAAGACTGTTTCGGGGTGGCTGGACCCCCACGTGCGGCCCTCTTTGGGCTTAGCGTGGGCGAGCAGGTCCAGCCGATCCCACCCCCGGGCTGGGGCCGCCAGGGGCGTGGCTAGACCCAAGCCCGGGCCGGGAAGAGGGGCGGGGCTGATGCTCGGGGTCGTGAGCCCCGGCCACATGGCGGCTGGCGTCCTCAGGCGCAATCCAGCTGTCTCCTGGGAAGCAACCCACAGTCTTCATGCTCCCTCGGAAGACAGTTTCATGGCGGCTGGACACCCACGTGTGGCCCTCTTTGGGCTTAGCATTGGCGAGCAGGTCCAGCCGATCCCACCCCCGGGCTGGGGCCGCCAGGGGCGTGGCTAGACCCAAGCCCGGGCCGGGAAGAGGGGCGGGGCTGATGCTCGGGGACATGAGCCCCGGCCACATGGCGGCCAGGGTCCCCAGGCGCAATCCAGCTGGTCTCCTGGGAAGCAACCCACAGTCTTCATGCTCCCTCAGAAGACTGTTTTGGGGCGGCTGGACCCCCACGTGCGGCCCTCTTTGGTCTTAGTGTCGGCGAGCAGGTCCAGCCGATCCCACCCCCGGGCTGGGGCCATCAGGGGCGTGGCTAGACCCAAGCCCGGGCCGGGAAGAGGGGCGGGGCTGACGCTCGGGGACATGAGCCCCGGCCACATGGCGGCCGGGGTCCTCAGGCGCAATCCAGCTTGTCTCTTGGGAAGCAACCCACAATCTTCACGCTCCCTCTGAAGACTGTTTCGGGGAGGGTGCACCCCCATGCGGGGCCCTCTTTGGCTTAGTGTCGGCAAGCAGGTCCAGCCGATCCCATACTGGACTGGGGCCGCCAGGGGCGTGGCTAGACCCAAGCCCGGGCCGGGAAGAGGGCAGGGCTGACGCTCTTGGACGTGAGCCCCGGCCACATGGCGGCTGGGGTCCCCAGGTGCATTCCAGCTTGTCTCCTGGGAAGCAACCCACAGTCTTCACGCTCCCTCAGAAGACAGTTTCATGGCGGCTGGACCCCCACGTGCGGCCCTCTTTGGGCTTAGCTTGGGCGAGCAGGTCCAGCCGATCCCACCACCGGGCTGGGGCCGCCAGGGGCGTGGCTAGACCCAAGCACGGGCCGGGAAGAGGGGCGGTGCTGACGCTCGGGGACGTGAGCCCCGGCCACATGGGGGCCGGGGTCCTCAGGCGCAATCCAGCTTGTCTCTTGGGAAGCAACCCACAGTCTTCACGCTCCCTCATAAGACTGTTTTGGGGCGGCTGGACCCCCATGCGGGGCACTCTTTGGGCTTAGTGTCGGCGAGCAGGTCCAGCCGATCCCACCCCTGGGCTGGGGCCATCAGGGGCATGGGTAGACCCAAGCCCTAGCCGGGAAGAGGGGCGGGGCTGACGCTCGGGGACGTGAGCCCCGGCAACATGGCGGCCGGGGTCCTCAGGCGCAATCCAGCTTGTCTCTTGGGAAGCAACCCACAGTCTTCACGCTCCCTCTGAAGACTGTTTCGGGGAGGGTGCACTCCCATGTGGGGCCCTCTTTGGGCTTAGTGTGGGCGAGCAGGTCCAGCCGATCCCACCCCCGGGCTGGGGCCGCCAGGGGAGTGGTTAGACCCAAGCCCGGGCCGGGAAGAGGGGCGGGGCTGACACTCTTGGACGTGAGCCCCGGCCACATGGCGGCCGGGGTCCCCAGGTGCATTCCAGCTTGTCTCCTGGGAAGCAACCCACAGTCTTCACGCTCCCTCAGAAGACAGTTTCATGGCGGCTGGACCCCCACGTGCGGCCCTCTTTGGGCTTAGTGTCGGCCAGCAGGTCCAGCAGATCCCACACCCGGGCTGGGGCCGCCAGTGGCGTGGCTAGACCCAAGCCCGGTCCGGGAAGAGGGGCGGGGCTGACTTTTGGGGACGTGAGCCCCGGCCACATGGCGGCCAGGGTCCCCAGGCGCAATCCAGCTTGTCTCCTGGGAAGCAACCCACAGTCTTCACGCTCCCTCGGAAGACTGTTTTGGTGTGGCTGGACCCCCACGTTCGGCCCTCTTTGGGCTTAGCGTGGGCAAGCAGGTCCAGCCGATCCCACCCCCGGGCTGGGGCCGCCAGGGGCGTGGCTAGACCCCAGCCCGGGTCTTTAAGAAGGGCGGGGCTGACGCTTGGGGACGTGAGCCCCGGCCACATGGCGGCCGGGGTCCCCAGGCGCAATCCAGCTTGTCTCTTGGGAAGCCACCCACAGTCTTCACGGTCCCTCAGAAGACAGTTTCGGGCGGCTGGTCCCCCACGCGCGGCCCTCTTTGGGCTTAGTGTCGGTGAGCAGGTCCAGCCGATCCCACCCCCGGGCTGGGGCTGCCAGGGGCGTGGCTAGACCCAAGCCCGGGCTGGGAAGAGGGGCGGGGCTGACGCTTGGGGACGTGAGCCCCGGCCACATGGCGGTCGGGGTCCCCAGGCGCAATCCAGCTTGTCTCCTGGGAAGCAACCCACAGTCTTCACGCTCCCTCAGAAGACGGTTTCAGGGAGGGTGCACCCCCATGCGCGGCCCTCTTTGGGCTTAGCATCGGCAAGCAGGGACAGAGGATCCCACCCCCGGGCTGGGGCCGCCAGGGGCGTGGCTAGACCCAAGCCCAGGCAAGGAAGAGGGGCGGGGCTGATGCTTGGGGACGTGAGCCCCGGCCACATGGCGGCCGGGGTCCCCAGGCGCAATCCAGCTTGTCTCCTGGGAAGCAACCCACAGTCTTCACGCTCCCTCGGAAAACAATTTCATGGCTGTTGGACCCCCACGTGCGGTCCTCTTAGGGCTTAGCGTCGCCGAGCAGGTCCAGCCGATCCCGCCCCTGGGCTGGGGCCGCCAGGTGCGTGGCTAGACACAAGCACGGGCCGGGAAGTGAGGCTGGGCTGACGCTCGGGGACGTGAGCCCCGGCCACATGGGGGCCGGGGTCCTCAGGCGCAATCCAGCTTGTCTCTTGGGAAGCAACCCACAGTCTTCACGCTCCCTCAGAAGACTGTTTCGGGGACGGTGCACCCCCATGCGTGACCCTCTTTGGGCTTAGTGTCGGCCAGCAGGTCCAGAGGATCCCACCCCCGGGCTGGGGCCATCAGGGGCGTGGCTAGACCCAAGCTCGGGCAAGGAAGAGGGGCGGGGCTGACGCTCGGGGACGTGAGCCCTGGCCACATGGCGGCCAGGGTCCCCAGGCCCAATCCAGCTTGTCTCCTGGGAAGCAACCCACAGTCTTCACGCTCCCTCGGAAGACTGTTTCGGGGTGGCTGGCCCCCATGCGGGGCCCTCTTTGGGCTTAGGGTGGGCGAGCAGGTCCAGCCGATCCCACCCCCGGGCTGGGGCCGACAGGGGCGTGGCTAGACCCAAGCACGGGCCTGGAAGAGGGCGGGGCTGACACTCGGGAACGTGTGCCATTGCCACAAGGGGGCCAGGGTCCCCAGGCGCAATCCAGCTTGTCTCTTGGGAAGCAACCCACAGTCTTCATGCTCCCTCAGAAGACTGTTTCATGGCGGCTGGACCCCCACGCGTGCGGCCCTCTTTGGGCTTAGCGTTGGCGAGCAGGTCCAGCCGATCCCACCCCCGGGCTGGGGCCGCCAGGGGCGTGGCTAGACCCAAGCCCGGGCCAGGAAGAGGGGAGGGGCTGACACTCGGGGACGTGAGCACCGGCCACATGGCGGCCAGGGTCCCCAGGCGCAATCCAGCTTGCCTCCTGGGAAGCAACCCACAGTCTTCACGCTCCCTCGGAAGACAGTTTCATGGGGTGTGGAACTCCACGCGCGGCCCTCTTTGGGCTTAGCGTGGGCGAGCAGGTCCAGCCGATCCCACCCCCGGGCTGGGGCCGCCAGGGGCGTGGCTAGACCCAAGCCCGGGCCGGGAAGAGGGGCGGGGCTGACGCTCGGGGACGTGAGCCCCGGCCACATGGCGGCCGGGGTCCCCAGGTGCAATCCAGCTTGTCTCTTGGGAAGCCACCCACAGTCTTCACGGTCCCTCAGAAGACTGTTTCGGGCGGCTGGTCCCCCACGCGTGGCCCTCTTTGGGCTTAGTGTCGGTGAGCAGGTCCAGCCGATCCCACCCCCGGGCTGGGGCTGCCAGGGGCGTGGCTAGACCCAAGCCCGGGCAGGGAAGAGGGGCGGGGCTGACGCTCGGGGACGTGAGCCCCGGCCACATGGCGGCCGGGGTCCCCAGGCGCAATCCAGCTTGTCTCCTGGGAAGCAACCCACAGTCTTCACGCTCCCTCAGAAGACTGTTTCGTGGCGGCTGGACCCCTACGTGCGTCCCACTTTGGGCTTAGCGTGGGCGAGCAGGTCCAGGCGATCCCACCCCCGGGCTGGGGCCGTCAGGGGCGTGGCTAGACCCAAGCCCGGGCCTGGAAGAGGGCGGGGCTGACGCTCCGTAACGTGTGCCACTGTCACATGGCGGCCAAGGTCCCCAGGCGCAATCCCGCTTGTCTCTTGGGAAGCAACCCACAGTCTTCACGCTCCCTCGGAAGACTGTTTCGGGATGGCTGGATCCCCACGTGCTGCCCTCTTTGGGCTTAGCGTGGGCGAGCAGGTCCAGCGGATCCCACCCCCGGGCTGGGGCCTGCAGGGGCGTGGCTAGACCCAAGCCCGGGCTGGGAAGAGGGGCGGGGCTGACGCTCGGGGACGTGAGCCCCGGCCACATGGCGGCCAGGGTCCCCAGGCGCAATCAAGCTTCTCTCCTGGGAAGCAACCCACAGTCTTCACGCTCCCTCAGAAGACGGTTTTGGGGCGCCTGGACCCCCATGCGCGGCCCTCTTTGGGCTTAGCGTGGGCAAGTACGTCCAGCCGATCCCACCCTGGGCTGGGGCCGCCAGGGGTGTGGCTAGACACAAGCCCGGGCCGGGAAGAGGGGCGGGGCTGACTTTTGGGGACGTGAGCCCCGGCCACATGGCGGCCGGCGTCCTCAGGCGCAATCCAGCGTGTCTCCTGGGAAGCAACCCACAGTCTTCACGCTCCCTCGGAAGACTGTTTCGGGGTAGCTGGCCCCCATGCGGGGCCCTCTTTGGGCTTAGGGTGGGCGAGCAGGTCCAGCCGATCCCACCCCCGGGCTGGGGCCGACAGGGGCGTGGCTAGACCCAAGCCCGGGCCGGGAAGAGGGGCGGGGCTGACGCTCTGGGACATGAGCCCCGGCCACATGGCGGCCGGGGTCCTCAGGCGCAATCCAGCGTGTCTCCTGGGAAGCAACCCACAGTCTTCACGCTCCCTCGGAAGACAGTGTCATGGCGCCTGGACCCCCACGTGCGGCCCTCTTTGGGCTTAGCGTGGGCAAGCAGGTCCATCTGATCCCACCCCCGGGCTGGTGCCGCCAGGGGCGTGGCTAGACCCAAGCCCGGGCCGGGAAGAGGGCGGGGCTGATGCTCTTGTACGTGAGCCCCGGCCACATGTTGGCCAGGGTCCCCAGGCGCAATCCAGCTTGTCTCTTGGGAAGCAACCCACAGTCTTCACGCTCCCTCAGAAGACTGTTTTGGTGCGGCTGGACCCCCACGCGCCGCCCTCTTTGGGCTTAGCGTGGGCGAGCAGGTCCAGCCGATCCCACCCCCGGGCTGGGGCCGCCAGGGGCGTGGCTAGACCCAAGCCCTGGCCGGGTAGAGGGGCGGGGCTGATGCTCGGGGACGTTAGCCCCGGCCACATGGGGACCAGGGTCCCCAGGTGCAATCCAGCTTGTCTCCTGTGAAGCAACCCACAGTCTTCACGCTCCCTCAGAAGACTGTTTCGGGGAGGGTGCACCCCCATGCGGGGCCCTCTTTGTTCTTAGTGTCGGCGAGCAGCTCCAGCCGATCCCACCCTGGGCTGGGGCCGCCAGGGGCGTGGCTAGACCCAAGCCCGGGCCGGGAAGTGAGGCTGGGCTGACGCTCGGGGACGTGAGCCCCGGCCACATGCCGGCCGGGGTCCTCAGGCGCAATCCAGCTTGTCTCTTGGGAAGCAACCCACAGTCTTCACGCTCGCTCAGAAGACTGTTTCGGGGACGGTCAACCCCATGCGTGACCCTCTTTGGGCTTAGTGTCGGCCAGCAGGTCCAGAGGATCCCACCCCCGGGCTGGGGCCATCAGGGGCGTGGCTAGACCCAAGCCCGGGCCGGGAAGAGGGGCGGGGCTGACGCTCGGGGACGTGAGCCCTGGCCACATGGCGGCCAGGGTCCCCAGGCCCAATCCAGCTTGTCTCCTGGGAAGCAACCCACAGTCTTCACCCTCCCTCGGAAGACTGTTTCGGGGTGGCTGGCCCCCATGCGGGGCCCTCTTTGGGCTTAGGGTGGGCGAGCAGGTCCAGCCGATCCCACCCCCGGGCTGGGGCCGACAGGGGCATGGCTAGACTCAAGCACGGGCCTGGAAGAGGTCGGGGCTGACGCTCGGGAACGTGTGCCACTGCCACATGGCGGCCAAGGTCCCCAGGCGCAATCCAGCTTGTCTCTTGGGAAGCAACCCACAGTCTTCATGCTCCCTCAGAAGACTGTTTCATGGCGGCTGGACCCCCGCGTGTGCGGCCCTCTTTGGGCTTAGCGTTGGCGAACAGGTCCAGCCGATCCCACCCTGGGCTGGGGCCGCCAGGGGCGTGGCTAGACCCAAGCCCGGGCCGGGAAGAGGGGCGGGGCTGACGCTCGGGGACGTGAGCCCCGGCCACATGGCGGCCAGGGTCCCCAGGCGCAATCCAGCTTGTCTCCTGTGAAGCAACCCACAGTCTTCATGCTCCCTCAGAAGACTGTTTTGGGGCGGCTGGACCCCCACGTGCGGCCCTCTTTGGGCTTAGCTTGGGCGAGCAGGTCCAGCCGATCCCACCCCCGGGCTGGGGCCGCCAGGGGCATGGCTAGACCCAAGCCCGGGCCGGGAAGAGGGGCGGGGCGGATGCTCTTGGACGTGAGCACCGGCCACATGGCGGCCAGGGTCCCCAGGCCCAATCCAGCTTGTCTCTTGGGAAGCCACCCACAGTCTTCACGGTCCCTCAGAAGACTGTTTCGGGCGGCTGGTCCCCCACGCGCGGCCCTCTTTGGGCTTAGTGTCGGTGAGCAGGTCCAGCCGATCCCACCCCCGGGCTGGGGCTGCCAGGGGCGTGGCTAGACACAAGCCCGGGCTGGGAAGAGGGGCGGGGCTGACGCTCGGGGACGTGAGCCCCGGCCACATGGCGGCCGGGGTCCTCAGGCGCAATCCAGCTTGTCTCTTGGGAAGCAACCCACAGTCTTCACGCTCCCTCAGAAGACGGTTTCGGGGAGGGTGCACCCGCATGCGCGGCCCTCTTTGGGCTTAGCGTGGGCAAGCAGGGACAGAGGATCCCACCCCCGGGCTGGGGCCGCCAGGGGCGTGGCTAGACCCAAGCCCAGGCAAGGAAGAGGGGCGGGGCTGACGCTTGGGGACGTGAGCCCCGGCCACATGGCGGCCAGGGTCCCCAGGCGCAATCCAGCTTGTCTCCTGGGAAGCAACCCACAGTCTTCATGCTCCCTCGGAAGACTGTTTCGGGACGGCTGGACCCCCATGTGCGGCCCTCTTTGGGCTTAGTGTGGGCGAGCAGGTCCAGGCGATCCCACCCCCGGGCTGGGGCCGCCAGGGGCGTGGCTAGACCCAAGCCCGGGCCTGGAAGAGGGGCGGGGCTGACGCTCTTGGACGTGAGCCCCGGCCACATGGCGGCCGGGGTCCCCAGGCGCAATCCAGCTTGTCTCCTGGGAAGCAACCCACAGTCTTCACGCTCCCTCGGAAAACAATTTCATGGCTGTTGGACCCCCACGCGCGGTCCTCTTAGGGCTTAGCGTCACCGAGCAGGTACAGCCGATCCCGCCCCTGGGCTGGGGCCGCCAGGTGCGTGGCTAGAACCAAGCCCGGGCCTGGAAGAGGGGCGGGGCTGATGCTCTTGGACGTGAGCCACTGCCACATGGCGGCCAGAGTCCACAGGTGCAATCCAGCTTGTCTCCTGGGAAGCAACCCACAGTCTTCACGCTCCCTCAGAAGACTGTTTCGTGGCGGCTGGACCCCTACGTGCGTCCCACTTTGGGCTTCGCGTGGGCGAGCAGGTCCAGCCGATCCCACCCCCGGGCTGGGGCTGTCAGGGGCGTGGCTAGACCCAAGCCCGGGCCTGGAAGAGGGTGGGGCTGACGCTCCGTAACGTGTGCCACTGTCACATGGCGGCCAAGGTCCCCAGGCGCAATCCCGCTTGTCTCTTGGGAAGCAACCCACAGTCTTCACGCTCCCTCGGAAGACTGTTTCGGGACGGCTGGATCCCCACGTGCTGCCCTCTTTGGGCTTAGCTTGGGCGAGCAGGTCCATCGGATCCCACCCCCGGGCTGGGGCCTGCAGGGGCGTGGCTAGACCCAAGCCCGAGCTGGGAAGAGGGGCGGGGCTGACGCTCGGGGACGTGAGCCCCGGCCACATGGCGGCCAGGGTCCCCAGGCGCAATCCAGCTTGTCTCCTGGGAAGCAACCCACAGTCTTCACGCTCCCTCAGAAGACGGTTTTGGGGCGGCTGGACCCCCATGCGCGGCCCTCTTTGGGCTTAGCGTGGGCAAGTACCTCCAGCCGATCCCACCCTGGGCTGGGGCCGCCAGGGGTGTGGCTAGACACAAGCCCGGGCCGGGAAGAGGGGCGGGGCTGACTTTTGGGGACGTGAGCACCGGCCACATGGCGGCCGGGGTCTCCAGGTGCATTCCAGCTTGTCTCCTGGGAAGCAACCCACAGTCTTCACGCTCCCTCAGAAGACAGTTTCTTGGCGGCTGGACCCCCACGTGCGGCCCTCTTTGGGCTTAGCTTGGGCGAGCAGGTCCAGCCGATCCCACCCCCGGGCTGGGGCCGCCAGGGGCGTGGCTAGACCCAAGCACGGGCCGGGAAGTGAGGCTGGGCTGACGCTCGGGGACGTGAGCCCCGGCCACATGGCGGCCGGGGTCCTCAGGCGCAATCCAGCTTGTCTCTTGGGAAGCAACCCACAGTCTTCACGCTCCCTCAGAAGACTGTTTCGGGGACGGTGCACCCCCATGCGTGACCCTCTTTGGGCTTAGTGTCGGCCAGCAGGTCCAGAGGATCCCACCCCCGGGCTGGGGCCATCAGGGGCGTGGCTATACCCAAGCCCGTGCCGGGAAGAGGGGCGGGGCTGACGCTTGGGGACGTGAGCCCTGGCCACATGGCGGCCAGGGTCCCCAGGCCCAATCCAGCTTGTCTCCTGGGAAGCAACCCACAGTCTTCACGCTCCCTCGGAAGAGTGTTTCGGGGTGGCTGGCCCCCATGCGGGGCCCTCTTTGGGCTTAGGGTGGGCGAGCAGGTCCAGCCGATCCCACCCCCGGGCTGGGGCCGACAGGGGCGTGGCTAGACCCAAGCGCGGGCCGGGAAGAGGGGCGGGGCTGACGCTCTGGGACGTGAGCCCCGGCCACATGGCGGCCGGCGTCCTCAGGCGCAATCCAGCGTGTCTCCTGGGAAGCAACCCACAGTCTTCACGCTCCCTCGGAAGACAGTGTCATGGCGCCTGGACCCCCACGTGAGGCCCTCCTTGGGCTTAGCGTGGGCGAGTAGGTCCAGAGGATCCCACCCCCGGGCTGGGGCCGCCAAGGGCGTGGCTAGACCCAAGCCCGGGCCGGGAAGAGGGGCGGGGCTGACGCTCGGGGAAGTGAGCCCCAGCCACATGGCGGCCGGGGTCCCCAGGCGCAATCCAGCTTCTCTCCTGGGAAGCAACCCACAGTCTTCACGCTCCCTCGGAAGACTGTTTTGGGGCGCCTGGACCCCCGCGCGTTGCCCTCTTTGGGCTATGTGTCGGCGAGCAGGTCCAGCCTATCCCACCCCCGGGCTGGGGCTGTCAGGGGCGTGGCTAGACACAAGCCCGGGCCTGGAAGAGGGCGGGGCTGACGCTCTTGGACGTGAGCCCCGGCCTCATGGCGGCCGGGGTCCCCAGGCGCAATCCAGCTTGTCTCTTGGGAAGCAACCCACAGTTTTCACGCTCGCTCAGAAGACTGTTTCTGGGCGGCTGGACCCCCACGCGCCGCCCTCTTTGGGCTTATCGTGGGCGAGCAGGTCCAGCCGATCCCACCCCCGGGCTGGGGCCGCCAGGGGCGTGGCTAGACCCAAGCACGGGCCGGGTAGAGGGGCGGGGCTGATGCTCGGGGACGTTAGCCCCGGCCACATGGGGACCAGGGTCCCCAGGTGCAATCCAGCTTGTCTCCTGTGAAGCAACCCACAGTCTTCATGCTCCCTCAGAAGACTGTTTCGGGGAGGGTGCACCCCCATGCGCGGCCCTCTTTGGGCTTAGCGTCGGCCAGCAGGTACAGGCGATCCCACCCCCGGGCTGGGGCCGCCAGGGGCGTTGCTAAACCCAAGCCCGGGCCGGGAAGAGGGGCGGGGCTGATGCTCTTGGACGTGAGCCCCGGCCACATGGCTGTCAGTGTTCCCAGGCGCAATCCAGCTTGTCTCCTGGGAAGCAACCCACAGTCTTCACGCTCCCTCAGAAGACTGTTTTGGGGCGGCTGGCCCACCACGCGCGGCCCTCTTTGGGCTTAGTGTCGGCGAGCAGGTCCAGCCGATCCCACCCCCGGGCTGGGGCCTGCAGGGGCGTGGCTAGACCCAAGCCCGGGCCGGGAAGAGGGGCGGGGCTGACGCTCGGGGAAGTGAGCCCCAGCCACATGGCGGCCGGGGTCCCCAGGCGCAATCCAGCTTCTCTCCTGGGAAGCAACCCACAGTCTTCACGCTCCCTCGGAAGACTGTTTTGGGGCGCCTGGACCCCCGCGCGTTGCCCTCTTTGGGCTATGAGTCGGCGAGCAGGTCCAGCCTATCCCACCCCCGGGCTGGGGCTGTCAGGGGCGTGGCTAGACCCAAGCCCGGGCCTGGAAGAGGGCGGGGCTGACGCTCTTGGACGTGAGCCCCGGCCTCATGGCGGCCGGGGTCCCCAGGCGCAATCCAGCTTGTCTCTTGGGAAGCAACCCACAGTCTTCACGCTCGCTCAGAAGACTGTTTCGGGGCGGCTGGACCCCCACGCGCGGCCCTCTTTGGGCTTATCGTGGGCGAGCAGGTCCAGCCGATCCCACCCCCGGGCTGGGGCCGCCAGGGGCGTGGCTAGACCCAAGCCCTGGCCGGGTAAAGGGGCGGGGCTGATGCTCGGGGACGTTAGCCCCGGCCACATGGGGACCAGGGTCCCCAGGTGCAATCCAGCTTGTCTCCTGTGAAGCAACCCACAGTCTTCATGCTCCCTCAGAAGACTGTTTCGGGGAGGGTGCACCCCCATGCGCGGCCCTCTTTGGGCTTAGCGTGGGCGAGCAGGTCCAGCCGATCCCACCCCCGGGCTGGGGCCGTCAGGGGCGTGGCTAGACCCAAGCCCGGGCCGGGAAGAGGGGCGGGGCTGACGCTCGGGGAAGTGAACCCCGGCCACATGGCGGCCAGGGTCCCCAGGCGCAATCCAGCTTGTCTCTTGGGAAGCAACCCACAGTCTTCACGCTCCCTCAGAAGACTGTTTCGGGGAGGGTGCACCCCCATGCGGGGCCCTCTTTGGGCTTAGTGTCGGCGAGCAGGTCCAGCCGATCCCACCCTGGGCTGGGGCCGCCAGGTGCGTGGCTAGACCCAAGCCCGGGCCGGGAAGAGGGGCGGGGCTGACTTTTGGGGACGTGAGCCCCGGCCACATGGCGACCGGAGTCCCCAGGTGCATTCCAGCTTGTCTCCTGGGAAGCAACCCACAGTCTTCATGCTCCCTCAGAAGACTGTTTCGGGGCGGCTGGACCCCCACGTGCGGCCCTCTTTGGGCTTAGTGTCGGCGAGCAGGTCCATCTGATCCCACCCCCGGGCTGGGGCCATCAGGGGCATGGCTAGACCCAAGCCTGGGCCGGGAAGAGGGGCGGGGCTGACGCTCGGGGAAGTGAGCCCCGGCCACATGGAGGCCGGGGTTCTCAGGCGCAATCCAGCTTGTCTCTTGGGAAGCAACCCACAGTCTTCACGCTCCCTTGGAAGACTGCTTTGGGGCGGCTGGACCCCCACGCGTGGCCCTCTTTGGGCTTAGTGTCGGCGAGCAGGTCCAGCCGATCCCACCCCCGGGCTGGGGCCGTCAGGGGCGTGGCTAGACCCAAGCCCGTGCCGGGAAGAGGGGCGGGGCTGACTTTTGGGGACGTGAGCCCCGGCCACATGGCGGCCGGGGTCCCCAGGTGCATTCCAGCTTGTCTCCTGGGAAGCAACCCACAGTCTTCACGCTCCCTCAGAAGACAGTTTCATGGCGGCTGGACCCCCACGTGCGGCCCTCTTTGGGCTTAGCTTGGGCGAGCAGGTCCAGCCGATCCCACCCCCAGGCTGGGGCCGCCAGGGGCGTGGCTAGACCCAAGCACGGGCCGGGAAGAGGGGCGGTGCTGACGCTCGGGGACGTGAACCCGGCCAAATGGGGGCCGGGGTCCTCAGGCGCAATCCAGCTTGTCTCCTGGGAAGCAACCCACAGTCTTCACGCTCCCTCAGAAGACTGTTTTGGGGCGGCTGGACGCCCACGTGCGGCCCTCTTGGGCTTAGTGTCGGCGAGCAGGTCCAGCCGATCCCACCCCCGGGCTGGGGCCATCAGGGGCGTGGCTAGACCCAAGCCCGGGCTGGGAAGAGGGGCGGGGCTGACGCTCGGGGACATGAGCCCCGGCCACATGGCGGCCGGGGTCCTCAGGCGCAATCCAGCTTGTCTCTTGGGAAGCAACCCACAGTCTTCACGCTCCCTCAGAAGACTGTTTCGGGGAGGGTGCACCCCCATGCGGGGCCCTCTTTGGGCTTAGTGTCGGCGAGCAGGTCCAGCCGATCCCACACTGGGCTGGGGCCGCCAGGGGCGTGGCTAGACCCAAGCCCGGGCCGGGAAGAGGGCAGGGCTGACACTCTTGGACGTGAGCCCCGGCGACGTGGCGGCCGGGGTCCCCAGGTGCATTCCAACTTGTCTCCTGGGAAGCAAC
The DNA here is from genome assembly GCF_017591425.1 of Ochotona curzoniae. Lineage (NCBI taxonomy): Eukaryota > Metazoa > Chordata > Mammalia > Lagomorpha > Ochotonidae > Ochotona > Ochotona curzoniae. The sequence continues at coordinate 409,760 of NW_024467113.1, forward strand.
CCACAGTCTTCACGCTCCCTCAGAAGACAGTTTCATGGCGGCTGGACCCCCACGTGCGGCCCTCTTTGGGCTTAGTGTCGGTGAGCAGGTCCAGCCGATCCCACCCCCGGGCTGGTGCCGCCAGGGGCGTGGCTAGACCCAAGCCTGGGCCGGGAAGAGGGGCGGGGCTGACGCTCGGGGACGTGAGCCCCGGCCACATAAGGGCCGGGGTCCTCAGGCGCAATCCAGCTTGTCTCTTGGGAAGCAACCCACAGTCTTCACGCTCCCTCAGAAGACTGTTTCGGGGACGGTGCGCCCACATGCGTGGCCCACTTTGGGCTTAGTGTCGGACAGCAGGTCCAGAGGATCCCACCCCCGGGCTGGGGCCATCAGGGGCGTGGCTAGACCCAAGCACGGGCCGGGAAGAGGGGCGGGGCTGACGCTCGGGGACGTGAGCCCCGGCCACATGGCGGCCAGGGTCCCCAGGCGCAATCCAGCTTGTCTCCTGGGAAGCAACCCACAGTCTTCAAGCTCCCTCTGGAGACTGTTTCGGGGTGGCTGGACCCCCACGTGCGGCCCTCTTTGGGCTTAGCGTGGGCGAGCAGGTCCAGCCGATCCCCCCCCCTGGGCTTGGGCCGTCAGGGGCGTGGCTAGACCCAAGCCCGGGCCGGGAAGAGGGGCGGGGCTGACGCTCGGGGACATGAGCCCCGGCCACATGGCGGCCGGGGTCCTCAGGCGCAATCCAGCTTGTCTCTTGGGAAGCAACCCACAGTCTTCACGCTCCCTCGGAAGACTGTTTCGGGCAGGGTGCACCCCCACGCGCGGCCCTCTTTGGGCTTATTGTCGGCGAGCAGGTCCAGCCGATCCCACCCTGGGCTGGGGCCACCAGGGGTGTGGCTAGACCCAAGCCCGTGCCGGGAAGAGGGGCGGGGCTGACTTTTGGGGACGTGAGCCCCAGCCACATGGCGGCCAGTGTCCCCAGGTGCATTCCAGCTTGTCTCCTGGGAAGCAACCCACAGTCTTCACGCTCCCTCAGAAGACAGTTTCATGGCGGCTGGACCCCCACGTGCGGCCCTCTTTGGGCTTAGCTTGGGCGAGCAGGTCCAGCCGATCCCACCCCCGGGCTGGGGCCGCCAGGGGCGAGGCTAAACCCAAGCCCGGGTCTTTAAGAGGGGCGGGGCTGACGCTTGGGGACGTGAGCCCCGGCCACATGGCGGCCGGGGTCCCCAGGCGCAATCCAGCTTGTCTCCTGGGAAGCAACCCAGTCTTCACGCTCCCTCGGAAGACTGTTTTGGGGCGGCTAGACCCCCATGTGCGGCCCTCTTTGGGCTTAGCGTGGGCGAGCAGGTCCAGCCGATCCCACCCCCGGGCTGGGGACATCAGGGGCGTGGCTAGACCCAAGCCCGTGCCGGGAAGAGGGGCGGGGCTGACGCTCGGGGACATGAGCCCCGGCCACATGGCGGCCAGGGTCCTCAGGCGCAATCCAGCTTGTCTCTTGGGAAGCAACCCACAGTCTTCACGCTCCCTCGGAAGACTGTTTCGGGGAGGGTGCACCCCCACGCGCGGGCCTCTTTGGGCTTATTGTCGGCGAGCAGGTCCAGCCGATCCCACCCTGGGCTGGGGCCGCCAGGGGCGTGGCTAGACCCAAGCCCGGGCAGGGAAGAGGGGCGGAGCTGACGCTCGGGGACGTGAGCCCCGGCCACATGGCGGCCAGGGTCCCCAGGCGCAATCCAGCTTGTCTCCTGGGAAGCAACCCACAGTCTTCTTGCTCCCTCGGAAGACAGTTTCATGGAGGCTGGACCCCCACGTGCGGCCCTCTTTGGGCTTAGCATGGGCGAGAAGGTACAGCCGATCCCACCCCCGGCCTGGGGCCGGCAGGGGCGTGGCTAGACCCAAGCCCTGGCCGGGAAGAGGGGCGGGGCTGACGCTCTTGGACGTGAGCCCCGGCCACATGGGGGTCAGTGTCCCCAGGCGCAATCCAGCTTGTCTCCTGGGAAGCAACCCACAGTCTTCACACTTCCTCAGAAGACTGTTACAGGGCGGCTGGACCACCACGCGCGGCCCTCTTTGGGCTTAGTGTGGGCGAGCAGGTCCAGCCGATCCCACCCCTGGGCTGGGGCCATCAGGGGCATGGCTAGACCCAAGCCCTGGCCGGGAAGAGGGGCAGGGCTGACGCTCGGGGACGTGAGCCCCGGCCACATGGCGGCCGGGGTCCTCAGGCGCAATCCAGCTTGTCTCTTGGGAAGCAACCCACACTCTTCACACTCCCTCAGAAGACTGTTACAGGGCGTCTGGACCCCCACGCGCGGCCCTCTTTGGGCTTAGCGTGGGCGAGCAGGTCCAGCAGATCCCACCCCCGGGCTGGGGCCGCCAGGGGAGTGGCTAGACCCAAGCCCTGGCCGGGAAGAGGGGCGGGGCTGACGCTTGGGGACGTGAGCCCCGGCCACATGGCGGCCGGGGTCCCCAGGCGCAATCCAGCTTGTCTCCTGGGAAGCAACCCAAAGTCTTCACGCTCCCTCAGAAGACTGTTACAGGGCGGCTGGACCCCCACGCGCGGCCCTCTTTGGGCTGAGCGTGGGCGAGCAGGTCCAGCCGATCCCACCCCCGGGCTGGGGCCGCCAGGGGCGTGGCTAGACCCAAGCCCGGGCCGGGAAGAGGGGCGGGGCTGACGCTCGGGGACGTGAGCCCCGGCCACATGGCGGCCGGCGTCCTCAGGCGCAATCCAGCTTGTCTCCTGGGAAGCAACCCACAGTCTTCACGCTCCCTCGGAAGACAGTGTCATGGCGGCTGGACCCCCACGTGCGGCCCTCTTTGGTCTTACATCGGCGAGCAGGTCCATCTGATCCCTCCCCCGGGCTGGGGCCGCCAGGGGCGTGGCTAGACCCAAGCCCGGGCCGGGAAGAGGGGCGGGGCTGATGCTCGGGGACATGAGCCCCGGCCACATGGCGGCCGGGGTCCTCAGGCGCAATCCAGCTTGTCTCCTGGGAAGCAACCCACAGTCTTCACGCTCCCTCAGAAGACAGTTTCATCGCGGCTGGACCCCCATGCGCGGCCCTCTTTGGGCTTAGTGTTGGCGAGCAGGTCCAGCCGATCCCACCCTGGGCTGGGGCCGCCAGGGGCGTGGCTAGACCCAAGCCCGGGCCGGGAAGAGGGCAGGGCTGATGCTCTTGGACGTGAGCACCGGCCACATGGCGGCTGGGGTCCCCAGGTGCATTCCAGCTTGTCTCCTGGGAAGCAACCCACAGTCTTCACGCTCCCTCAGAAGACAGTTTCATGGCGGCTGGACCCCCATGCGGGGCCCTCTTTGGGCTTAGCTTGGGCGAGCAAGTCCAGCCGATCCCACCCTGGGCTGGGGCCCCCAGCGGCGTGGCTAGACCCAAGCCTGGGCCGGGAAGAGGGCAGGGCTGACGATCTTGGACGTGAGCCCCGGCCACATGGCGGCTGGGGTCCCCAGGTGCATTCCAGCTTGTCTCCTGGGAAGCAACCCACAGTCTTCACGCTCCCTCAGAAGACAGTTTCATGGCGGCTGGACCCCCACTTGCGGCCCTCTTTGGGCTTAGCGTGGGCGAGCAGGTACAGCTGATCCCACCCCCAGCCTGGGGCCGCCAGGGGCGTGGCTAGACCCAAGCATGGGCCGGGAAGAGGGGCGGGGCTGACGCTCGGGGACGTGAGCCCCGGCCACATGGGGGCCGGGGTCCTCAGGCGCAATCCAGCTTGTCTCTTGGGAAGCAACCCACAGTCTTCACGCTCCCTCAGAAGACTGTTTCGGGGAGGGTGCACCCCCATGCGTGGCCCTCTTTGGGCTTAGTGTCGGCCAGCAGGTCCAGAGGATCCCACCCCCGGGCTGGGGCCATCAGGGGCGTGGCTAGACCCAAGCCCGGGCCGGGAAGAGGGGCGGGGCTGACGCTCGGGGACGTGAGCCCCGGCCACATGGTGGCCAGGGTCCCCAGGCGCAATCCAGCTTGTCTCCTGGGAAGCAACCCACAGTCTTCACGTTCCCTCTGAAGACTGTTTCGGGGTGGCTGGACCCCCACGTGCGGCCCTCTTTGGGCTTAGCGTGGGCGAGCAGGTCCAGCCGATCCCACCCCCGGGCTGGGGCCGCCAGGGGCGTGGCTAGACCCAAGCCCGGGCCGGGAAGAGGGGCGGGGCTGATGCTCGGGGTCGTGAGCCCCGGCCACATGGCGGCCGACGTCCTCAGGCGCAATCCAGCTTGTCTCCTGGGAAGCAACCCACAGTCTTCATGCTCCCTCGGAAGACAGTTTCATGGCGGCTGGACACCCACGTGTGGCCATCTTTGGGCTTAGCATTGGCGAGCAGGTCCAGCCGATCCCACCCCCGGGCTGGGGCCGCCAGGGGCGTGGCTAGACCCAAGCCCGGGCCGGGAAGAGGGGCGGGGCTGATGCTCGGGGACATGAGCCCCGGCCACATGGCGGCCAGGGTCCCCAGGCGCAATCCAGCTGGTCTCCTGGGAAGCAACCCACAGTCTTCATGCTCCCTCAGAAGACTGTTTTGGGGCGGCTGGACCCCCACGTGCGGCCCTCTTTGGTCTTAGTGTCGGCGAGCAGGTCCAGCCGATCCCACCCCCGGGCTGGGGCCATCAGGGGCGTGGCTAGACCCAAGCCCGGGCCGGGAAGAGGGGCGGGGCTGACGCTCGGGGACATGAGCCCCGGCCACATGGCGGCCGGGGTCCTCAGGCGCAATCCAGCTTGTCTCTTGGGAAGCAACCCACAATCTTCACGCTCCCTCTGAAGACTGTTTCGGGGAGGGTGCACCCCCATGCGGGGCCCTCTTTGGCTTAGTGTCGGCAAGCAGGTCCAGCCGATCCCATACTGGACTGGGGCAATCAGGGGCGTGGCTAGACCCAAGCCCGGGCCGGGAAGAGGGCAGGGCTGACGCTCTTGGACGTGCGCCCCGGCCACATGGCGGCTGGGGTCCCCAGGTGCATTCCAGCTTGTCTCCTGGGAAGCAACCCACAGTCTTCACGCTCCCTCAGAAGACAGTTTCATGGCGGCTGGACCCCCACGTGCGGCCCTCTTTGGGCTTAGCTTGGGCGAGCAGGTCCAGCCGATCCCACCCCCGGGCTGGGGCCGCCAGGGGCGTGGCTAGACCCAAGCACGGGCTGGGAAGAGGGGCGGTGCTGACGCTCGGGGACGTGAGCCCCGGCCACATGGGGGCCGGGGTCCTCAGGCGCAATCCAGCTTGTCTCTTGGGAAGCAACCCACAGTCTTCACGCTCCCTCATAAGACTGTTTTGGGGCGGCTGGACCCCCATGCGGGGCCCTCTTTGGGCTTAGTGTCGGCGAGCAGGTCCAGCCGATCCCACCCCTGGGCTGGGGCCATCAGGGGCATGGCTAGACCCAAGCCCTAGCTGGGAAGAGGGGCGGGGCTGACGCTCGGGGACGTGAGCCCCGGCCACATGGCGGCCGGGGTCCTCAGGCGCAATCCAGCTTGTCTCTTGGGAAGCAACCCACAGTCTTCACGCTCCCTCTGAAGACTGTTTCGGGGAGGGTGCACTCCCATGTGGGGCCCTCTTTGGGCTTAGTGTGGGCGAGCAGGTCCAGCCGATCCCACCCCCGGGCTGGGGCCGCCAGGGGAGTGGTTAGACCCAAGCCCGGGCCGGGAAGAGGGGCGGGGCTGACACTCTTGGACGTGAGCCCCGGCCACATGGCGGCCGGGGTCCCCAGGTGCATTCCAGCTTGTCTCCTGGGAAGCAACCCACAGTCTTCACGCTCCCTCAGAAGACAGTTTCATGGCGGCTGGACCCCCACGTGCGGCCCTCTTTGGGCTTAGTGTCTGCCAGCAGGTCCAGCAGATCCCACACCCGGGCTGGGGCCGCCAGTGGCGTGGCTAGACCCAAGCCCGGTCCGGGAAGAGGGGCGGGGCTGACTTTTGGGGACGTGAGCCCCGGCCACATGGCGGCCAGGGTCCCCAGGCGCAATCCAGCTTGTCTCCTGGGAAGCAACCCACAGTCTTCACGCTCCCTCGGAAGACTGTTTTGGTGTGGCTGGACCCCCACGTTCGGCCCTCTTTGGGCTTAGCGTGGGCCAGCAGGTCCAGCCGATCCCACCCCCGGGCTCGGGCCGCCAGGGGCGTGGCTAGACCCAAGCCCGGGTCTTTAAGAGGGGCGGGGCTGACGCTTGGGGACGTGAGCCCCGGGCACATGGCGGCCGGGGTCCCCAGGCGCAATCCAGCTTGTCTCCTGGGAAGCAACCCAGTCTTCACGCTCCCTCGGAAGACTGTTTTGGGGCGGCTAGACCCCCATGTGCGGCCCTCTTTGGGCTTAGCGTGGGCGAGCAGGTCCAGCCGATCCCACCCCCGGGCTGGGGCCATCAGGGGCGTGGCTAGACCCAAGCCCGTGCCGGGAAGAGGGGCGGGGCTGACGCTCGGGGACATGAGCCCCGGCCACATGGCGGCCAGGGTCCTCAGGCGCAATCCAGCTTGTCTCTTGGGAAGCAACCCACAGTCTTCACGCTCCCTCGGAAGACTGTTTCGGGGAGGGTGCACCCCCACGTGCGGGCCTCTTTGGGCTTATTGTCGGCGAGCAGGTCCAGCCGATCCCACCCTGGGCTGGGGCTGCCAGGGGCGTGGCTAGACCCAAGCCCGGGCCGGGAAGAGGGGCGGGGCTGACGCTCGGGGACGTGAGCCCCGGCCACATGGCGGCCAGGGTCCCCAGGCGCAATCCAGCTTGTCTCCTGGGAAGCAACCCACAGTCTTCTTGCTCCCTCGGAAGACAGTTTCATGGAGGCTGGACCCCCACGTGCGGCCCTCTTTGGGCTTAGCATGGGCGAGAAGGTACAGCCGATCCCACCCCCGGGCTGGGGCCGCCAGGGGCGTGGCTAGACCCAAGCCCGGGCCAGGAAGAGGGGCGGGGCTGACGCTCTTGGACGTGAGCCCCGGCCACATGGGGGTCAGTGTCCCCAGGCGCAATCCAGCTTGTCTCCTGGGAAGCAACCCACAGTCTTCACACTCCCTCAGAAGACTGTTACAGGGCGGCTGGACCACCACGCGCGGCCCTCTTTGGGCTTAGTGTGGGCGAGCAGGTCCAGCCGATCCCACCCCTGGGCTGGGGCCATCAGGGGCATGGCTAGACCCAAGCCCTGGCCGGGAAGAGGGGCAGGGCTGACGCTCGGGGACGTGAGCCCCGGCCACATGGCGGCCGGGGTCCTCAGGCGCAATCCAGCTTGTCTCTTGGGAAGCAACCCACAGTCTTCACACTCCCTCAGAAGACTGTTACAGGGCGTCTGGACCCCCACGTGCGGCCCTCTTTGGGCTTAGCGTGGGCGAGCAGGTCCAGCAGATCCCACCCCCGGGCTGGGGCCGCCAGGGGAGTGGCTAGACACAAGCCCTGGCCGGGAAGAGGGGCGGGGCTGACGCTTGGGGACGTGAGCCCCGGCCACATGGCGGCCGGGGTCCCCAGGCGCAATCCAGCTTGTCTCCTGGGAAGCAACCCAAAGTCTTCACGCTCCCTCAGAAGACTGTTACAGGGCGGCTGGACCCCCACGCGCGGCCCTCTTTGGGCTGAGCGTGGGCGAGCAGGTCCAGCCGATCCCACCCCCGGGCTGGGGCCGTCAGGGGCGTGGCTAGACCCAAGCCCGGGCCGGGAAGAGGGGCGGGGCTGACGCTCGGGGACGTGAGCCCTGGCCACATGGCGGCCGGCGTCCTCAGGCGCAATCCAGCTTGTCTCCTGGGAAGCAACCCACAGTCTTCACGCTCCCTCGGAACACAGTGTCATGGCGGCTGGACCCCCACGTGCGGCCCTCTTTGGGCTTAGCGTGGGCGAGCAGGTCCAGCCGATCCCACCCCCGGGCTGGGGCCGCCAGGGGCGTGGTTAGACCTAAGCCCGGGCCGGGAAGAGGGGCGGGGCTGATGCTCGGGTACGTGAGCCCCGGCCACATGGCTGTCAGTGTTCCCAGGCGCAATCCAGCTTGTCTCCTGGGAAGCAACCCACAGTCTTCACGCTCCCTCAGAAGACTGTTTCGGGGACGGTGCACCCCCATGCGTGGCCCTCTTTGGGCTTAGTGTCGGCCAGAAGGTCCAGAGGATCCCACCCCCGGGCTGGGGCCATCAGGGGCGTGGCTAGACCCAAGCCCGGGCCGGGAAGAGGGGCGGGGCTGACGCTCGGGCACGTGAGCCCTGGCCACATGGTGGCCAGGGTCCCCAGGCGCAATCCAGCTTGTCTCCTGGGAAGCAACCCACAGTCTTCACGCTCCCTCTGAAGACTGTTTCGGGGTGGCTGGACCCCCACGTGCGGCCCTCTTTGGGCTTACATCGGCGAGCAGGTCCAGCCGATCCCACCCCCGGGCTGGGGCAATCAGGGGCGTGGCTAGACCCAAGCCCGGGCCGGGAAGAGGGGCGGGGCTGACGCTCTGGGACGTGAGCCCCGGCCACATGGCAGCCAGGGTCCCCAGGCGCAATCCAGCTTGTCTCCTGGGAAGCAACCCACAGTCTTCACGCTCCCTCGGAAGACTGTTTCGGGGTGGCTGGACCCCAATGCGCGGCCCTCTTTGTGCTTAGCGTGGGCGAGCAGGTCCAGCCGATCCCACCCCCGGGCTGGGGCCGACAGGGGCGTGGCTAAACCCAACCCCAGGCCAGGAAGAGGGGCAAGGCTGACGCTCGGGGACGTGAGCCCCGGCCACATGGCGGCCGGCGTCCTCAGGCGCAATCCAGCTTGTCTCCTGGGAAGCAACCCACAGTCTTCACGCTCCCTCGGAAGACAGTGTCATGGCGGCTGGACCCCCACGTGCGGCCCTCTTTGGTCTTACATCGGCGAGCAGGTCCATCTGATCCCTCCCCCGGGCTGGGGCCGACAGGGGCGTGGCTAGACCCAAGCCCGGGCCGGGAAGAGGGGCGGGGCTGATGCTCGGGGACATGAGCCCCGGCCACATGGCGGCCGGGGTCCTCAGGCGCAATCCAGCTTGTCTCCTGGGAAGCAACCCACAGTCTTCACGCTCCCTCAGAAGACAGTTTCATGGCGGCTGGACCCCCATGCGGGGCCCTCTTTGGGCTTAGCTTGGGCGAGCAAGTCCAGCCGATCCCACCCCCGGGCTGGGGCCGTCAGGGGCGTTGCTAGACCCAAGCCCGGGCCAGGAAGAGGGGCGGGGCTGACGCTCGGGGACGTGAGCCCCGGCCACATGGGGGCCGGGGTCCTCAGGCGCAATCCAGCATGTCTCTTGGGAAGCAACCCACAGTCTTCACGCTCCCGCAGAAGACTGTTTCGGGGACGGTGCACCCCCATGCGTGGCCCTCTTTGGGCTTAGTGTCGGCCAGCAGGTCCAGAGGATCCCACCCCCGGGCTGGGGCCGCCAGGGGCGTGGCTAGACCCAAGCCCGGGCCGGGAAGAGGGGCGGGGCTGAAGCTCGGGGACGTGAGCCCCAGCCACATGGTGGCCAGGGTCCCCAGGCGCAATCCAGCTTGTCTCCTGGGAAGCAACCCACAGTCTTCACGCTCCCTCGGAAGACAGTTTCATGGAGGCTGGACCCACACCCGCGGCCCTCTTTGGGGTTAGCATGGGCGAGCAGGTCCAGCCGATCCCACCCCCAAGCTGGGGCCGCCAGGGGCGTGGCTAGACCCAAGCCCGGGCCAGGAAGAGGGGCGGGGCTGACGGTCTTGGACGTGAGCCCCGGCCACACGGGGGTCAGGTTCCCCAGGCGCAATCCAGCTTGTCTCCTGGGAAGCAACCCAGTCTTCACGCTCCCTCGGAAGACTGTTTTGGGGCGGCTGGACCCCCACGCGCGGCCCTCTTTGGGCTTAGTGTCGGCCAGCAGGTCCAGAGGATCCCACCCCCGGGCTGGGGCCATCAGGGGCGTGGCTAGACCCAAGCCCGTGCCGGGAAGAGGGGCGGGGCTGACGCTCCGGGACGTGAGCCCCGGCCACATGGTGGCCAGGGTCCTCAGGCGCAATCCAGCTTGTCTCCTGGGAAGCAACCCACAGTCTTCACGCTCCCTCGGAAGACAGTGTCATGGCGGCTGGACCCCCACGTGCGGCCCTCTTTGGTCTTACATCGGCGAGCAGGTCCATCTGATCCCTCCCCCGGGCTGGGGCCGACAGGGGCGTGGCTAGACCCAAGCCCGGGCCGGGAAGAGGGGCGGGGCTGATGCTCGGGGACATGAGCCCCGGCCACATGGCGGCCGGGGTCCTCAGGCGCAATCCAGCTTGTCTCCTGGGAAGCAACCCACAGTCTTCACGCTCCCTCAGAAGACAGTTTCATGGCGGCTGGACCCCCATGCGCGGCCCTCTTTGGGCTCAGTGTCGGCGAGCAGGTCCAGCCGATCCGACCCTGGGCTGGGGCCGCCAGGGGCGTGGCTAGACCCAAGCCCGGGCCGGGAAGAGGGCAGGGCTGATGCTCTTGGACGTGAGCACCGGCCACATGGCGGCTGGGGTCCCCAGGTGCATTCCAGCTTGTCTCCTGGGAAGCAACCCACAGTCTTCACGCTCCCTCAGAAGACAGTTTCATGGCGGCTGGACCCCCATGCGGGGCCCTCTTTGGGCTTAGCTTGGGCGAGCAAGTCCAGCCCATCCCACCCCCGGGCTGGGGCCGTCAGGGGCGTGGCTAGACCCAAGCCCGGGCCGGGAAGAGGGGCGGGGCTGACGCTCCGGGACGTGAGCCCCGGCCACATGGGGGCCGGGGTCCTCAGGCGCAATCCAGCATGTCTCTTGGGAAGCAACCCACAGTCTTCACGCTCCCTCAGAAGACTGTTTCGGGGACGGTGCACCCCCATGCGTGGCCCTCTTTGGGCTTAGTGTCGGCCAGCAGGTCCAGAGGATCCCACCCCGGGCTGGGGCCACCAGGGGCGTGGCTAGACCCAAGCCCGGGCAGGGAAGAGGGGCGGGGCTGACGCTCGGGGACGTGAGCCCCGGCCACATGGTGGCCAGGGTCCCCAGGCGCAATCCAGCTTGTCTCCTGGGAAGCAACCCACAGTCTTCACGCTCCCTCGGAAGACAGTTTCATGGAGGCTGGACCCCCACGTGCGGCCCTCTTTGGGCTTAGCATGGGCGAGCAGGTCCAGCCGATCCCACCCCCGGGCTGGGGCCGCCAGGGGCGTGGCTAGACCCAAGCCCGGGCCAGGAAGAGGGACGGGGCTGACGGTCTTGGACGTGAGCCCCGGCCACATGGGGGTCAGGTTCCCCAGGCGCAATCCAGCTTGTCTCCTGGGAAGCAACCCACAGTCTTCACTGTCCCTCAGAAGCCTTTTTTGGGGCGGCTGGACCCCCATGCGGGGCCCTCTTTGGGCTTAGTGTCGGCGAGCAGGTCCAGCCGATCCCACCCCCAAACTGGGGCCGCCAGGGGCGTGGCTAGACCCAAGCCCTGGCCGGGTAGAGGGGCGGGGCTGACGCTTGGGGACGCGAGCCCCGGCCACATGGCGGCCGGGGTCCCCAGGCGCAATCCAGCTTGTCTCCTGGGAAGCAACCCACAGTCTTCATGCTCCCTCAGAAGACTGTTTCTGGGTGGCTGGACCCCCACGTGCCGCCCTCTTTGGGCTTAGTGTGGGCGAGCAGGTCCAGCCGCTCCCACCCCCGGGCTGGGGCCGCCAGGGCCGTGGCTAGACCCAAACCCTGGCCGGGAAGAGGGGCGGGGCTGACGCTCGGGGACATGAGCACCGGCCACATGGCGGCCGGGGTCCCCAGGCGCCATTCAGCTTGTCTCCTGGGAAGCAACCCACAGTCTTCACGCTCCCTCTGAAGACTGTTTCGGGGTGGCTGGACCCCCACTTGCGGCCCTCTTTGGGCTTACATCGGCGAGCAGGTCCAGCCGATCCCACCCCCGGGCTGGGGCCATCAGGGGCGTGGCTAGACCCAAGCCCTGGCCGGGAAGAGGGGCGGGGCTGACGGTCTTGGACGTGAGCCCCGGCCACATGGCGGCCAGGGTCCCCAGGCGCAATCCAGCTTGTCTCCTGGGAAGCAACCCACAGTCTTCACGCTCCCTCGGAAGACTGTTTCGGGGTGGCTGGACCCCAATGCGCGGCCCTCTTTGTGCTTAGCGTGGGCGAGCAGGTCCAGCCGATCCCACCCCCGGGCTGGGGCCGACAGGGGCGTGGCTAAACCCAACCCCGGGCCAGGAAGAGGGGCAAGGCTGACGCTCGGGGACGTGAGCCCCGGCCACATGGCGGCCGGCGTCCTCAGGCGCAATCCAGCTTGTCTCCTGGGAAGCAACCCACAGTCTTCACGCTCCCTCGGAAGACTCTTTCGGGGTGGCTGGACCCCAATGCGCGGCCCTCTTTGTGCTTAGCGTGGGCGAGCAGGTCCAGCCGATCCCACCCCCGGGCTGGGGCCGACAGGGGCGTGGCTAAACCCAACCCCGGGCCAGGAAGAGGGGCAAGGCTGACGCTCGGGGACGTGAGCCCCGGCCACATGGCGGCCGGCGTCCTCAGGCGCAATCCAGCTTGTCTCCTGGGAAGCAACCCACAGTCTTCACGCTCCCTCGGAAGACAGTGTCATGGCGGCTGGACCCCCACGTGCGGCCCTCTTTGGTCTTACATCGGCGAGCAGGTCCATCTGATCCCTCCCCCGGGCTGGGGCCGACAGGGGCGTGGCTAGACCCAAGCCCGGGCCGGGAAGAGGGGCGGGGCTGATGCTCGGGGACATGAGCCCCGGCCACATGGCGGCCGGGGTCCTCAGGCGCAATCCAGCTTGTCTCCTGGGAAGCAACCCACAATCTTCACGCTCCCTCAGAAGACAGTTTCATGGCGGCTGGACCCCCATGCGCGGCCCTCTTTGGGCTTAGTGTCGGCGAGCAGGTCCAGCCGATCCCACCCTGGGCTGGGGCCGCCAGGGGCGTGGCTAGACCCAAGCCCGGGCCGGGAAGAGGGCAGGGCTGATGCTCTTGGACGTGAGCACCGGCCACATGGCGGCTGGGGTCCCCAGGCGCATTCCAGCTTGTCTCCTGGGAAGCAACCCACAGTCTTCACGCTCCCTCAGAAGACAGTTTCATGGCGGCTGGACCCCCATGCGGGGCCCTCTTTGGGCTTAGCTTGGGCGAGCAAGTCCAGCCGATCCCACCCCCGGGCTGGGGCCGTCAGGGGCGTGGCTAGACCCAAGCCCGGGCCGGGAAGAGGGGCGGGGCTGACGCTCCGGGACGTGAGCCCCGGCCACATGGGGGCCGGGGTCCTCAGGCGCAATCCAGCATGTCTCTTGGGAAGCAACCCACAGTCTTCACGCTCCCTCAGAAGACTGTTTCGGGGACGGTGCACCCCCATGCGTGGCCCTCTTTGGGCTTAGTGTCGGCCAGCAGGTCCAGAGGATCCCACCCCCGGGCTGGGGCCGCCAGGGGCGTGGCTAGACCCAAGCCCGGGCAGGGAAGAGGGGCGGGGCTGACGCTCGGGGACGTGAGCCCCGGCCACATGGTGGCCAGGGTCCCCAGGCGCAATCCAGCTTGTCTCCTGGGAAGCAACCCACAGTCTTCACGCTCCCTCGGAAGACAGTTTCATGGAGGCTGGACCCCCACGTGCGGCCCTCTTTGGGCTTAGCATGGGCGAGCAGGTCCAGCCGATCCCACCCCCGGGCTGGGGCCGCCAGGGGCGTGGCTAGACCCAAGCCCGGGCCAGGAAGAGGGGCGGGGCTGACGGTCTTGGACGTGAGCCCCGGCCACATGGGGGTCAGGTTCCCCAGGCGCAATCCAGCTTGTCTCCTGGGAAGCAACCCACAGTCTTCACTGTCCCTCAGAAGCCTTTTTTGGGGCGGCTGGACCCCCATGCGTGGCCCTCTTTGGGCTTAGTGTCGGCGAGCAGGTCCAGCCGATCCCACCCCCAAACTGGGGCCGCCAGGGGCGTGGCTAGACCCAAGCCCTGGCCGGGTAGAGGGGCGGGGCTGACGCTTGGGGACGCGAGCCCCGGCCACATGGCGGCCGGGGTCCCCAGGCGCAATCCAGCTTGTCTCCTGGGAAGCAACCCACAGTCTTCATGCTCCCTCAGAAGACTGTTTCTGGGTGGCTGGACCCCCACGTGCCGCCCTCTTTGGGCTTAGTGTGGGCGAGCAGGTCCAGCCGCTCCCACCCCCGGGCTGGGGCCGCCAGGGCCGTGGCTAGACCCAAACCCTGGCCGGGAAGAGGGGCGGGGCTGACGCTCGGGGACATGAGCACCGGCCACATGGCGGCCGGGGTCCCCAGGCGCCATTCAGCTTGTCTCCTGGGAAGCAACCCACAGTCTTCACGCTCCCTCTGAAGACTGTTTCGGGGTGGCTGGACCCCCACGTGCGGCCCTCTTTGGGCTTACATCGGCGAGCAGGTCCAGCCGATCCCACCCCCGGGCTGGGGCCATCAGGGGCGTGGCTAGACCCAAGCCCTGGCCGGGAAGAGGGGCGGGGCTGACGGTCTTGGACGTGAGCCCCGGCCACATGGCGGCCAGGGTCCCCAGGCGCAATCCAGCTTGTCTCCTGGGAAGCAACCCACAGTCTTCACGCTCCCTCGGAAGACTGTTTCGGGGTGGCTGGACCCCAATGCGCGGCCCTCTTTGTGCTTAGCGTGGGCGAGCAGGTCCAGCCGATCCCACCCCCGGGCTGGGGCCGACAGGGGCGTGGCTAAACCCAACCCCGGGCCAGGAAGAGGGGCAAGGCTGACGCTCGGGGACGTGAGCCCCGGCCACATGGCGGCCGGCGTCCTCAGGCGCAATCCAGCTTGTCTCCTGGGAAGCAACCCACAGTCTTCACGCTCCCTCGGAAGACAGTGTCATGGCGGCTGGACCCCCACGTGTGGCCCTCTTTGGTCTTACATCGGCGAGCAGGTCCATCTGATCCCTCCCCCGGGCTGGGGCTGACAGGGGCGTGGCTAGACCCAAGCCCGGGCCGGGAAGAGGGGCGGGGCTGATGCTCGGGACATGAGCCCCGGCCACATGGCGGCCGGGGTCCTCAGGCGCAATCCAGCTTGTCTCCTGGGAAGCAACCCACAGTCTTCACGCTCCCTCAGAAGACAGTTTCATGGCGGCTGGACCCCCATGCGCGGCCCTCTTTGGGCTTAGTGTCGGCGAGCAGGTCCAGCCGATCCCACCCTGGGCTGGGGCCGCCAGGGGCGTGGCTAGACCCAAGCCCGGGCCGGGAAGAGGGCAGGGCTGATGCTCTTGGACGTGAGCACCGGCCACATGGCGGCTGGGGTCCCCAGGTGCATTCCAGCTTGTCTCCTGGGAAGCAACCCACAGTCTTCACGCTCCCTCAGAAGACAGTTTCATGGCGGCTGGACCCCCATGCGGGGCCCTCTTTGGGCTTAGCTTGGGCGAGCAAGTCCAGCCGATCCCACCCCCGGGCTGGGGCCGCCAGGGGCGTGGCTAGACCCAAGCCCGGGCAGGGAAGAGGGGCGGGGCTGACGCTCGGGGACGTGAGCCCCGGCCACATGGTGGCCAGGGTCCCCAGGCGCAATCCAGCTTGTCTCCTGGGAAGCAACCCACAGTCTTCACGCTCCCTCGGAAGACAGTTTCATGGAGGCTGGACCCCCACGTGCGGCCCTCTTTGGGCTTAGCATGGGCGAGCAGGTCCAGCCGATCCCACCCCCGGGCTGGGGCCGCCAGGGGCGTGGCTAGACCCAAGCCCGGGCCAGGAAGAGGGGCGGGGCTGACGGTCTTGGACGTGAGCCCCGGCCACATGGGGGTCAGGTTCCCCAGGCGCAATCCAGCTTGTCTCCTGGGAAGCAACCCACAGTCTTCACTGTCCCTCAGAAGCCTTTTTTGGGGCAGCTGGACCCCCATGCGGGGCCCTCTTTGGGCTTAGTGTCGGCGAGCAGGTCCAGCCGATCCCACCCCCAAACTGGGGCCGCCAGGGGCGTGGCTAGACCCAAGCCCTGGCCGGGTAGAGGGGCGGGGCTGACGCTTGGGGACGCGAGCCCCGGCCACATGGCGGCCGGGGTCCCCAGGCGCAATCCAGCTTGTCTCCTGGGAAGCAACCCACAGTCTTCATGCTCCCTCAGAAGACTGTTTCTGGGTGGCTGGACCCCCACGTGCCGCCCTCTTTGGGCTTAGTGTGGGCGAGCAGGTCCAGCCGCTCCCACCCCCGGGCTGGGGCCGCCAGGGCCGTGGCTAGACCCAAACCCTGGCCGGGAAGAGGGGCGGGGCTGACGCTCGGGGACATGAGCACCGGCCACATGGCGGCCGGGGTCCCCAGGCGCCATTCAGCTTGTCTCCTGGGAAGCAACCCACAGTCTTCACGCTCCCTCTGAAGACTGTTTCGGGGTGGCTGGACCCCCACGTGCGGCCCTCTTTGGGCTTACATCGGCGAGCAGGTCCAGCCGATCCCACCCCCGGGCTGGGGCCATCAGGGGCGTGGCTAGACCCAAGCCCTGGCCGGGAAGAGGGGCGGGGCTGACGGTCTTGGACGTGAGCCCCGGCCACATGGCGGCCAGGGTCCCCAGGCGCAATCCAGCTTGTCTCCTGGGAAGCAACCCACAGTCTTCACGCTCCCTCAGAAGACAGTTTCATGGCGGCTGGACCCCCATGCGAGGCCCTCTTTGTGCTTAGCGTGGGCGAGCAGGTCCAGCCGATCCCACCCCCGGGCTGGGGCCGCCAGGGGCGTGGCTAGACCCAAGCCCGGGCCAGGAAGAGGGGCGGGGCTGACGGTCTTGGACGTGAGCCCCGGCCACATGGGGGTCAGGTTCCCCAGGCGCAATCCAGCTTGTCTCCTGGGAAGCAACCCACAGTCTTCACTGTCCCTCAGAAGCCTTTTTTGGGGCGGCTGGACCCCCATGCGGGGCCCTCTTTGGGCTTAGTGTCGGCGAGCAGGTCCAGCCGATCCCACCCCCAAACTGGGGCCGCCAGGGGCGTGGCTAGACCCAAGCCCTGGCCGGGTAGAGGGGCGGGGCTGACGCTTGGGGACGCGAGCCCCGGCCACATGGCGGCCGGGGTCCCCAGGCGCAATCCAGCTTGTCTCCTGGGAAGCAACCCACAGTCTTCATGCTCCCTCAGAAGACTGTTTCTGGGTGGCTGGACCCCCACGTGCCGCCCTCTTTGGGCTTAGTGTGGGCGAGCAGGTCCAGCCGCTCCCACCCCCGGGCTGGGGCCGCCAGGGCCGTGGCTAGACCCAAACCCTGGCCGGGAAGAGGGGCGGGGCTGACGCTCGGGGACATGAGCACCGGCCACATGGCGGCCGGGGTCCCCAGGCGCCATTCAGCTTGTCTCCTGGGAAGCAACCCACAGTCTTCACGCTCCCTCTGAAGACTGTTTCGGGGTGGCTGGACCCCCACGTGCGGCCCTCTTTGGGCTTACATCGGCGAGCAGGTCCAGCCGATCCCACCCCCGGGCTGGGGCCATCAGGGGCGTGGCTAGACCCAAGCCCTGGCCGGGAAGAGGGGCGGGGCTGACGGTCTTGGACGTGAGCCCCGGCCACATGGCGGCCAGGGTCCCCAGGCGCAATCCAGCTTGTCTCCTGGGAAGCAACCCACAGTCTTCACGCTCCCTCGGAAGACTGTTTCGGGGTGGCTGGACCGCAATGCGCGGCCCTCTTTGTGCTTAGCGTGGGCGAGCAGGTCCAGCCGATCCCACCCCCGGGCTGGGGCCGACAGGGGCGTGGCTAAACCCAACCCCGGGCCAGGAAGAGGGGCAAGGCTGACGCTCGGGGACGTGAGCCCCGGCCACATGGCGGCCGGCGTCCTCAGGCGCAATCCAGCTTGTCTCCTGGGAAGCAACCCACAGTCTTCACGCTCCCTCGGAAGACAGTGTCATGGCGGCTGGACCCCCACGTGCGGCCCTCTTTGGTCTTACATCGGCGAGCAGGTCCATCTGATCCCTCCCCCGGGCTGGGGCTGACAGGGGCGTGGCTAGACCCAAGCCCGGGCCGGGAAGAGGGGCGGGGCTGATGCTCGGGGACATGAGCCCCGGCCACATGGCGGCCGGGGTCCTCAGGCGCAATCCAGCTTGTCTCCTGGGAAGCAACCCACAGTCTTCACGCTCCCTCAGAAGACAGTTTCATGGCGGCTGGACCCCCATGCGCGGCCCTCTTTGGGCTTAGTGTCGGCGAGCAGGTCCAGCCGATCCCACCCTGGGCTGGGGCCGCCAGGGCCGTGGCTAGACCCAAGCCCGGGCCGGGAAGAGGGCAGGGCTGATGCTCTTGGACGTGAGCACCGGCCACATGGCGGCTGGGGTCCCCAGGTGCATTCCAGCTTGTCTCCTGGGAAGCAACCCACAGTCTTCACGCTCCCTCAGAAGACAGTTTCATGGCGGCTGGACCCCCATGCGGGGCCCTCTTTGGGCTTAGCTTGGGCGAGCAAGTCCAGCCGATCCCACCCCCGGGCTGGGGCCGCCAGGGGCGTGGCTAGACCCAAGCCCGGGCCGGGAAGAGGGGCGGGGCTGACGCTCCGGGACGTGAGCCCCGGCCACATGGGGGCCGGGGTCCTCAGGCGCAATCCAGCTTGTCTCTTGGGAAGCAACCCACAGTCTTCACGCTCCCTCAGAAGACTGTTTCGGGGACGGTGCACCCCCATGCGTGGCCCTCTTTGGGCTTAGTGTCGGCCAGCAGGTCCAGAGGATCCCACCCCCGGGCTGGGGCCGCCAGGGGCGTGGCTAGACCCAAGCCCGGGCAGGGAAGAGGGGCGGGGCTGACGCTCGGGGACGTGAGCCCCGGCCACATGGTGGCCAGGGTCCCCAGGCGCAATCCAGCTTGTCTCCTGGGAAGCAACCCACAGTCTTCACGCTCCCTCGGAAGACAGTTTCATGGAGGCTGGACCCCCACGTGCGGCCCTCTTTGGGCTTAGCATGGGCGAGCAGGTCCAGCCGATCCCACCCCCGGGCTGGGGCCGCCAGGGGCGTGGCTAGACCCAAGCCCGGGCCAGGAAGAGGGGCGGGGCTGACGGTCTTGGACGTGAGCCCCGGCCACATGGGGGTCAGGTTCCCCAGGCGCAATCCAGCTTGTCTCCTGGGAAGCAACCCACAGTCTTCACTGTCCCTCAGAAGCCTTTTTTGGGGCAGCTGGACCCCCATGCGGGGCCCTCTTTGGGCTTAGTGTCGGCGAGCAGGTCCAGCCGATCCCACCCCCAAACTGGGGCCGCCAGGGGCGTGGCTAGACCCAAGCCCTGGCCGGGTAGAGGGGCGGGGCTGACGCTTGGGGACGCGAGCCCCGGCCACATGGCGGCCGGGGTCCCCAGGCGCAATCCAGCTTGTCTCCTGGGAAGCAACCCACAGTCTTCATGCTCCCTCAGAAGACTGTTTCTGGGTGGCTGGACCCCCACGTGCCGCCCTCTTTGGGCTTAGTGTGGGCGAGCAGGTCCAGCCGCTCCCACCCCCGGGCTGGGGCCGCCAGGGCCGTGGCTAGACCCAAACCCTGGCCGGGAAGAGGGGCGGGGCTGACGCTCGGGGACATGAGCACCGGCCACATGGCGGCCGGGGTCCCCAGGCGCCATTCAGCTTGTCTCCTGGGAAGCAACCCACAGTCTTCACGCTCCCTCTGAAGACTGTTTCGGGGTGGCTGGACCCCCACGTGCGGCCCTCTTTGGGCTTACATCGGCGAGCAGGTCCAGCCGATCCCACCCCCGGGCTGGGGCCATCAGGGGCGTGGCTAGACCCAAGCCCTGGCCGGGAAGAGGGGCGGGGCTGACGGTCTTGGACGTGAGCCCCGGCCACATGGCGGCCAGGGTCCCCAGGCGCAATCCAGCTTGTCTCCTGGGAAGCAACCCACAGTCTTCACGCTCCCTCAGAAGACAGTTTCATGGCGGCTGGACCCCCATGCGCGGCCCTCTTTGTGCTTAGCGTGGGCGAGCAGGTCCAGCCGATCCCACCCTGGGCTGGGGCCGCCAGGGCCGTGGCTAGACCCAAGCCCGGGCCGGGAAGAGGGCAGGGCTGATGCTCTTGGACGTGAGCACCGGCCACATGGCGGCTGGGGTCCCCAGGTGCATTCCAGCTTGTCTCCTGGGAAGCAACCCACAGTCTTCACGCTCCCTCAGAAGACAGTTTCATGGCGGCTGGACCCCCATGCGGGGCCCTCTTTGGGCTTAGCTTGGGCGAGCAAGTCCAGCCGATCCCACCCCCGGGCTGGGGCCGCCAGGGGCGTGGCTAGACCCAAGCCCGGGCCGGGAAGAGGGGCGGGGCTGACGCTCCGGGACGTGAGCCCCGGCCACATGGGGGCCGGGGTCCTCAGGCGCAATCCAGCATGTCTCTTGGGAAGCAACCCACAGTCTTCACGCTCCCTCAGAAGACTGTTTCGGGGACGGTGCACCCCCATGCGTGGCCCTCTTTGGGCTTAGCGTCGGCCAGCAGGTCCAGAGGATCCCACCCCCGGGCTGGGGCCGCCAGGGGCGTGGCTAGACCCAAGCCCGGGCAGGGAAGAGGGGCGGGGCTGACGCTCGGGGACGTGAGCCCCGGCCACATGGTGGCCAGGGTCCCCAGGCGCAATCCAGCTTGTCTCCTGGGAAGCAACCCACAGTCTTCACGCTCCCTCGGAAGACAGTTTCATGGAGGCTGGACCCCCACGTGCGGCCCTCTTTGGGCTTAGCATGGGCGAGCAGGTCCAGCCGATCCCACCCCCGGGCTGGGGCCGCCAGGGGCGTGGCTAGACCCAAGCCCGGGCCAGGAAGAGGGGCGGGGCTGACGGTCTTGGACGTGAGCCCCGGCCACATGGGGGTCAGGTTCCCCAGGCGCAATCCAGCTTGTCTCCTGGGAAGCAACCCACAGTCTTCACTGTCCCTCAGAAGCCTTTTTTGGGGCGGCTGGACCCCCATGCGGGGCCCTCTTTGGGCTTAGTGTCGGCGAGCAGGTCCAGCCGATCCCACCCCCAAACTGGGGCCGCCAGGGGCGTGGCTAGACCCAAGCCCTGGCCGGGTAGAGGGGCGGGGCTGACGCTTGGGGACGCGAGCCCCGGCCACATGGCGGCCGGGGTCCCCAGGCGCAATCCAGCTTGTCTCCTGGGAAGCAACCCACAGTCTTCATGCTCCCTCAGAAGACTGTTTCTGGGTGGCTGGACCCCCACGTGCCGCCCTCTTTGGGCTTAGTGTGGGCGAGCAGGTCCAGCCGCTCCCACCCCCGGGCTGGGGCCGCCAGGGCCGTGGCTAGACCCAAACCCTGGCCGGGAAGAGGGGCGGGGCTGACGCTCGGGGACATGAGCACCGGCCACATGGCGGCCGGGGTCCCCAGGCGCCATTCAGCTTGTCTCCTGGGAAGCAACCCACAGTCTTCACGCTCCCTCTGAAGACTGTTTCGGGGTGGCTGGACCCCCACTTGCGGCCCTCTTTGGGCTTACATCGGCGAGCAGGTCCATCTGATCCCACCCCCGGGCTGGGGCCATCAGGGGCGTGGCTAGACCCAAGCCCTGGCCGGGAAGAGGGGCGGGGCTGACGGTCTTGGACGTGAGCCCCGGCCACATGGCGGCCAGGGTCCCCAGGCGCAATCCAGCTTGTCTCCTGGGAAGCAACCCACAGTCTTCACGCTCCCTCGGAAGACTGTTTCGGGGTGGCTGGACCCCAATGCGCGGCCCTCTTTGTGCTTAGCGTGGGCGAGCAGGTCCAGCCGATCCCACCCCCGGGCTGGGGCCGACAGGGGCGTGGCTAAACCCAACCCTGGGCCAGGAAGAGGGGCAAGGCTGACGCTCGGGGACGTGAGCCCCGGCCACATGGCGGCCGGCGTCCTCAGGCGCAATCCAGCTTGTCTCCTGGGAAGCAACCCACAGTCTTCACGCTCCCTCGGAAGACTGTTTCGGGGTGGCTGGACCCCAATGCGCGGCCCTCTTTGTGCTTAGCGTGGGCGAGCAGGTCCAGCCGATCCCACCCCCGGGCTGGGGCCGACAGGGGCGTGGCTAAACCCAACCCCGGGCCAGGAAGAGGGGCAAGGCTGACGCTCGGGGACGTGAGCCCCGGCCACATGGCGGCCGGCGTCCTCAGGCGCAATCCAGCTTGTCTCCTGGGAAGCAACCCACAGTCTTCACGCTCCCTCGGAAGACAGTGTCATGGCGGCTGGACCCCCACGTGCGGCCCTCTTTGGTCTTACATCGGCGAGCAGGTCCATCTGATCCCTCCCCCGGGCTGGGGCCGACAGGGGCGTGGCTAGACCCAAGCCCGGGCCGGGAAGAGGGGCGGGGCTGATGCTCGGGGACATGAGCCCCGGCCACATGGCGGCCGGGGTCCTCAGGCGCAATCCAGCTTGTCTCCTGGGAAGCAACCCACAGTCTTCACGCTCCCTCAGAAGACAGTTTCATGGCGGCTGGACCCCCATGCGCGGCCCTCTTTGGGCTTAGTGTCGGCGAGCAGGTCCAGCCGATCCCACCCTGGGCTGGGGCCGCCAGGGGCGTGGCTAGACCCAAGCCCGGGCCGGGAAGAGGGCAGGGCTGATGCTCTTGGACGTGAGCACCGGCCACCTGGCGGCTGGGGTCCACAGGTGCATTCCAGCTTGTCTCCTGGGAAGCAACCCACAGTCTTCACGCTCCCTCAGAAGACAGTTTCATGGCGGCTGGACCCCCATGCGGGGCCCTCTTTGGGCTTAGCTTGGGCGAGCAAGTCCAGCCGATCCCACCCCCGGGCTGGGGCCGTCAGGGGCGTGGCTAGACCCAAGCCCGGGCCGGGAAGAGGGGCGGGGCTGACGCTCCGGGACGTGAGCCCCGGCCACATGGGGGCCGGGGTCCTCAGGCGCAATCCAGCATGTCTCTTGGGAAGCAACCCACAGTCTTCACGCTCCCTCAGAAGACTGTTTCGGGGACGGTGCACCCCCATGCGTGGCCCTCTTTGGGCTTAGCGTCGGCCAGCAGGTCCAGAGGATCCCACCCCCGGGCTGGGGCCGCCAGGGGCGTGGCTAGACCCAAGCCCGGGCAGGGAAGAGGGGCGGGGCTGATGCTCGGGGACGTGAGCCCCGGCCACATGGTGGCCAGGGTCCCCAGGCGCAATCCAGCTTGTCTCCTGGGAAGCAACCCACAGTCTTCACGCTCCCTCGGAAGACAGTTTCATGGAGGCTGGACCCCCACGTGCGGCCCTCTTTGGGCTTAGCATGGGCGAGCAGGTCCAGCCGATCCCACCCCCGGGCTGGGGCCGCCAGGGGCGTGGCTAGACCCAAGCCCGGGCCAGGAAGAGGGGCGGGGCTGACGGTCTTGGACGTGAGCCCCGGCCACATGGGGGTCAGGTTCCCCAGGCGCAATCCAGCTTGTCTCCTGGGAAGCAACCCACAGTCTTCACTGTCCCTCAGAAGCCTTTTTTGGGGCGGCTGGACCCCCATGCGGGGCCCTCTTTGGGCTTAGTGTCGGCGAGCAGGTCCAGCCGATCCCACCCCCAAACTGGGGCCGCCAGGGGCGTGGCTAGACCCAAGCCCTGGCCGGGTAGAGGGGCGGGGCTGACGCTTGGGGACGCGAGCCCCGGCCACATGGCGGCCGGGGTCCCCAGGCGCAATCCAGCTTGTCTCCTGGGAAGCAACCCACAGTCTTCATGCTCCCTCAGAAGACTGTTTCTGGGTGGCTGGACCCCCACGTGCCGCCCTCTTTGGGCTTAGTGTGGGCGAGCAGGTCCAGCCGCTCCCACCCCCGGGCTGGGGCCGCCAGGGCCGTGGCTAGACCCAAACCCTGGCCGGGAAGAGGGGCGGGGCTGACGCTCGGGGACATGAGCACCGGCCACATGGCGGCCGGGGTCCCCAGGCGCCATTCAGCTTGTCTCCTGGGAAGCAACCCACAGTCTTCACGCTCCCTCTGAAGACTGTTTCGGGGTGGCTGGACCCCCACTTGCGGCCCTCTTTGGGCTTACATCGGCGAGCAGGTCCAGCCGATCCCACCCCCGGGCTGGGGCCATCAGGGGCGTGGCTAGACCCAAGCCCTGGCCGGGAAGAGGGGCGGGGCTGACGGTCTTGGACGTGAGCCCCGGCCACATGGCGGCCAGGGTCCCCAGGCGCAATCCAGCTTGTCTCCTGGGAAGCAACCCACAGTCTTCACGCTCCCTCGGAAGACTGTTTCGGGGTGGCTGGACCCCAATGCGCGGCCCTCTTTGTGCTTAGCGTGGGCGAGCAGGTCCAGCCGATCCCACCCCCGGGCTGGGGCCGACAGGGGCGTGGCTAAACCCAACCCTGGGCCAGGAAGAGGGGCAAGGCTGACGCTCGGGGACGTGAGCCCCGGCCACATGGCGGCCGGCGTCCTCAGGCGCAATCCAGCTTGTCTCCTGGGAAGCAACCCACAGTCTTCACGCTCCCTCGGAAGACTGTTTCGGGGTGGCTGGACCCCAATGCGCGGCCCTCTTTGTGCTTAGCGTGGGCGAGCATGTCCAGCCGATCCCACCCCCGGGCTGGGGCCGACAGGGGCGTGGCTAAACCCAACCCCGGGCCAGGAAGAGGGGCAAGGCTGACGCTCGGGGACGTGAGCCCCGGCCACATGGCGGCCGGCGTCCTCAGGCGCAATCCAGCTTGTCTCCTGGGAAGCAACCCACAGTCTTCACGCTCCCTCGGAAGACAGTGTCATGGCGGCTGGACCCCCACGTGCGGCCCTCTTTGGTCTTACATCGGCGAGCAGGTCCATCTGATCCCTCCCCCGGGCTGGGGCCGACAGGGGCGTGGCTAGACCCAAGCCCGGGCCGGGAAGAGGGGCGGGGCTGATGCTCGGGGACATGAGCCCCGGCCACATGGCGGCCGGGGTCCTCAGGCGCAATCCAGCTTGTCTCCTGGGAAGCAACCCACAGTCTTCACGCTCCCTCAGAAGACAGTTTCATGGCGGCTGGACCCCCATGCGCGGCCCTCTTTGGGCTTAGTGTCGGCGAGCAGGTCCAGCCGATCCCACCCTGGGCTGGGGCCGCCAGGGGCGTGGCTAGACCCAAGCCCGGGCCGGGAAGAGGGCAGGGCTGATGCTCTTGGACGTGAGCACCGGCCACCTGGCGGCTGGGGTCCCCAGGTGCATTCCAGCTTGTCTCCTGGGAAGCAACCCACAGTCTTCACGCTCCCTCAGAAGACAGTTTCATGGCGGCTGGACCCCCATGCGGGGCCCTCTTTGGGCTTAGCTTGGGCGAGCAAGTCCAGCCGATCCCACCCCCGGGCTGGGGCCGTCAGGGGCGTGGCTAGACCCAAGCCCGGGCCGGGAAGAGGGGCGGGGCTGACGCTCCGGGACGTGAGCCCCGGCCACATGGGGGCCGGGGTCCTCAGGCGCAATCCAGCATGTCTCTTGGGAAGCAACCCACAGTCTTCACGCTCCCTCAGAAGACTGTTTCGGGGACGGTGCACCCCCATGCGTGGCCCTCTTTGGGCTTAGTGTCGGCCAGCAGGTCCAGAGGATCCCACCCCCGGGCTGGGGCCGCCAGGGGCGTGGCTAGACCCAAGCCCGGGCAGGGAAGAGGGGCGGGGCTGACGCTCGGGGACGTGAGCCCCGGCCACATGGTGGCCAGGGTCCCCAGGCGCAATCCAGCTTGTCTCCTGGGAAGCAACCCACAGTCTTCACGCTCCCTCGGAAGACAGTTTCATGGAGGCTGGACCCCCACGTGCGGCCCTCTTTGGGCTTAGCATGGGCGAGCAGGTCCAGCCGATCCCACCCCCGGGCTGGGGCCGCCAGGGGCGTGGCTACACCCAAGCCCGGGCCAGGAAGAGGGGCGGGGCTGACGGTCTTGGACGTGAGCCCCGGCCACATGGGGGTCAGGTTCCCCAGGCGCAATCCAGCTTGTCTCCTGGGAAGCAACCCACAGTCTTCACTGTCCCTCAGAAGCCTTTTTTGGGGCGGCTGGACCCCCATGCGGGGCCCTCTTTGGGCTTAGTGTCGGCGAGCAGGTCCAGCCGATCCCACCCCCAAACTGGGGCCGCCAGGGGCGTGGCTAGACCCAAGCCCTGGCCGGGTAGAGGGGCGGGGCTGACGCTTGGGGACGCGAGCCCCGGCCACATGGCGGCCGGGGTCCCCAGGCGCAATCCAGCTTGTCTCCTGGGAAGCAACCCACAGTCTTCATGCTCCCTCAGAAGACTGTTTCTGGGTGGCTGGACCCCCACGTGCCGCCCTCTTTGGGCTTAGTGTGGGCGAGCAGGTCCAGCCGCTCCCACCCCCGGGCTGGGGCCGCCAGGGCCGTGGCTAGACCCAAACCCTGGCCGGGAAGAGGGGCGGGGCTGACGCTCGGGGACATGAGCACCGGCCACATGGCGGCCGGGGTCCCCAGGCGCCATTCAGCTTGTCTCCTGGGAAGCAACCCACAGTCTTCACGCTCCCTCTGAAGACTGTTTCGGGGTGGCTGGACCCCAATGCGCGGCCCTCTTTGTGCTTAGCGTGGGCGAGCAGGTCCAGCCGATCCCACCCCCGGGCTGGGGCCGACAGGGGCGTGGCTAAACCCAACCCCGGGCCAGGAAGAGGGGCAAGGCTGACGCTCGGGGACGTGAGCCCCGGCCACATGGCGGCCGGCGTCCTCAGGCGCAATCCAGCTTGTCTCCTGGGAAGCAACCCACAGTCTTCACGCTCCCTCGGAAGACTGTTTCGGGGTGGCTGGACCCCAATGCGCGGCCCTCTTTGTGCTTAGCGTGGGCGAGCAGGTCCAGCCGATCCCACCCCCGGGCTGGGGCCGACAGGGGCGTGGCTAAACCCAACCCCGGGCCAGGAAGAGGGGCAAGGCTGACGCTCGGGGACGTGAGCCCCGGCCACATGGCGGCCGGCGTCCTCAGGCGCAATCCAGCTTGTCTCCTGGGAAGCAACCCACAGTCTTCACGCTCCCTCGGAAGACAGTGTCATGGCGGCTGGACCCCCACGTGCGGCCCTCTTTGGTCTTACATCGGCGAGCAGGTCCATCTGATCCCTCCCCCGGGCTGGGGCTGACAGGGGCGTGGCTAGACCCAAGCCCGGGCCGGGAAGAGGGGCGGGGCTGATGCTCGGGGACATGAGCCCCGGCCACATGGCGGCCGGGGTCCTCAGGCGCAATCCAGCTTGTCTCCTGGGAAGCAACCCACAGTCTTCACGCTCCCTCAGAAGACAGTTTCATGGCGGCTGGACCCCCATGCGTGGCCCTCTTTGGGCTTAGTGTCGGCGAGCAAGTCCAGCCGATCCCACCCTGGGCTGGGGCCGCCAGGGGCGTGGCTAGACCCAAGCCCGGGCCGGGAAGAGGGCAGGGCTGATGCTCTTGGACGTGAGCACCGGCCACATGGCGGCTGGGGTCCCCAGGTGCATTCCAGCTTGTCTCCTGGGAAGCAACCCACAGTCTTCACGCTCCCTCAGAAGACAGTTTCATGGCGGCTGGACCCCCATGCGGGGCCCTCTTTGGGCTTAGCTTGGGCGAGCAAGTCCAGCCGATCCCACCCCCGGGCTGGGGCCGCCAGGGGCGTGGCTAGACCCAAGCCCGGGCCGGGAAGAGGGGCGGGGCTGACGCTCCGGGACGTGAGCCCCGGCCACATGGGGGCCGGGGTCCTCAGGCGCAATCCAGCATGTCTCTTGGGAAGCAACCCACAGTCTTCACGCTCCCTCAGAAGACTGTTTCGGGGACGGTGCACCCCCATGCGTGGCCCTCTTTGGGCTTAGTGTCGGCCAGCAGGTCCAGAGGATCCCACCCCCGGGCTGGGGCCGCCAGGGGCGTGGCTAGACCCAAGCCCGGGCAGGGAAGAGGGGCGGGGCTGACGCTCGGGGACGTGAGCCCCGGCCACATGGTGGCCAGGGTCCCCAGGCGCAATCCAGCTTGTCTCCTGGGAAGCAACCCACAGTCTTCACGCTCCCTCGGAAGACAGTTTCATGGAGGCTGGACCCCCACGTGCGGCCCTCTTTGGGCTTAGCATGGGCGAGCAGGTCCAGCCGATCCCACCCCCGGGCTGGGGCCGCCAGGGGCGTGGCTAGACCCAAGCCCGGGCCAGGAAGAGGGGCGGGGCTGACGGTCTTGGACGTGAGCCCCGGCCACATGGGGGTCAGGTTCCCCAGGCGCAATCCAGCTTGTCTCCTGGGAAGCAACCCACAGTCTTCACTGTCCCTCAGAAGCCTTTTTTGGGGCGGCTGGACCCCCATGCGGGGCCCTCTTTGGGCTTAGTGTCGGCGAGCAGGTCCAGCCGATCCCACCCCCAAACTGGGGCCGCCAGGGGCGTGGCTAGACCCAAGCCCTGGCCGGGTAGAGGGGCGGGGCTGACGCTTGGGGACGCGAGCCCCGGCCACATGGCGGCCGGGGTCCCCAGGCGCAATCCAGCTTGTCTCCTGGGAAGCAACCCACAGTCTTCATGCTCCCTCAGAAGACTGTTTCTGGGTGGCTGGACCCCCACGTGCCGCCCTCTTTGGGCTTAGTGTGGGCGAGCAGGTCCAGCCGCTCCCACCCCCGGGCTGGGGCCGCCAGGGCCATGGCTAGACCCAAACCCTGGCCGGGAAGAGGGGCGGGGCTGACGCTCGGGGACATGAGCACCGGCCACATGGCGGTCGGGGTCCCCAGGCGCCATTCAGCTTGTCTCCTGGGAAGCAACCCACAGTCTTCACGCTCCCTCTGAAGACTGTTTCGGGGTGGCTGGACCCCCACTTGCGGCCCTCTTTGGGCTTACATCGGCGAGCAGGTCCAGCCGATCCCACCCCCGGGCTGGGGCCATCAGGGGCGTGGCTAGACACAAGCCCTGGCCGGGAAGAGGGGCGGGGCTGACGGTCTTGGACGTGAGCCCCGGCCACATGGCGGCCAGGGTCCCCAGGCGCATTCCAGCTTGTCTCCTGGGAAGCAACCCACAGTCTTCACGCTCCCTCGGAAGACTGTTTCGGGGTGGCTGGACCCCAATGCGCGGCCCTCTTTGTGCTTAGCGTGGGCGAGCAGGTCCAGCCGATCCCACCCCCGGGCTGGGGCCGACAGGGGCGTGGCTAAACCCAACCCCGGGCCAGGAAGAGGGGCAAGGCTGACGCTCGGGGACGTGAGCCCCGGCCACATGGCGGCCGGCGTCCTCAGGCGCAATCCAGCTTGTCTCCTGGGAAGCAACCCACAGTCTTCACGCTCCCTCGGAAGACTGTTTCGGGGTGGCTGGACCCCAATGCGCGGCCCTCTTTGTGCTTAGCGTGGGCGAGCAGGTCCAGCCGATCCCACCCCCGGGCTGGGGCCGACAGGGGCGTGGCTAAACCCAACCCCGGGCCAGGAAGAGGGGCAAGGCTGACGCTCGGGGACGTGAGCCCCGGCCACATGGCGGCCGGCGTCCTCAGGCGCAATCCAGCTTGTCTCCTGGGAAGCAACCCACAGTCTTCACGCTCCCTCGGAAGACAGTGTCATGGCGGCTGGACCCCCACGTGCGGCCCTCTTTGGTCTTACATCGGCGAGCAGGTCCATCTGATCCCTCCCCCGGGCTGGGGCCGACAGGGGCGTGGCTAGACCCAAGCCCGGGCCGGGAAGAGGGGCGGGGCTGATGCTCGGGGACATGAGCCCCGGCCACATGGCGGCCGGGGTCCTCAGGCGCAATCCAGCTTGTCTCCTGGGAAGCAACCCACAGTCTTCACGCTCCCTCAGAAGACAGTTTCATGGCGGCTGGACCCCCATGCGCGGCCCTCTTTGGGCTTAGTGTCGGCGAGCAGGTCCAGCCGATCCCACCCTGGGCTGGGGCCGCCAGGGGCGTGGCTAGACCCAAGCCCGGGCCGGGAAGAGGGCAGGGCTGATGCTCTTGGACGTGAGCACCGGCCACCTGGCGGCTGGGGTCCACAGGTGCATTCCAGCTTGTCTCCTGGGAAGCAACCCACAGTCTTCACGCTCCCTCAGAAGACAGTTTCATGGCGGCTGGACCCCCATGCGGGGCCCTCTTTGGGCTTAGCTTGGGCGAGCAAGTCCAGCCGATCCCACCCCCGGGCTGGGGCCGTCAGGGGCGTGGCTAGACCCAAGCCCGGGCCGGGAAGAGGGGCGGGGCTGACGCTCCGGGACGTGAGCCCCGGCCACATGGGGGCCGGGGTCCTCAGGCGCAATCCAGCATGTCTCTTGGGAAGCAACCCACAGTCTTCACGCTCCCTCAGAAGACTGTTTCGGGGACGGTGCACCCCCATGCGTGGCCCTCTTTGGGCTTAGTGTCGGCCAGCAGGTCCAGAGGATCCCACCCCCGGGCTGGGGCCGCCAGGGGCGTGGCTAGACCCAAGCCCGGGCAGGGAAGAGGGGCGGGGCTGACGCTCGGGGATGTGAGCCCCGGCCACATGGTGGCCAGGGTCCCCAGGCGCAATCCAGCTTGTCTCCTGGGAAGCAACCCACAGTCTTCACGCTCCCTCGGAAGACAGTTTCATGGAGGCTGGACCCCCACGTGCGGCCCTCTTTGGGCTTAGCATGGGCGAGCAGGTCCAGCCGATCCCACCCCCGGGCTGGGGCCGCCAGGGGCGTGGCTAGACCCAAGCCCGGGCCAGGAAGAGGGGCGGGGCTGACGGTCTTGGACGTGAGCCCCGGCCACATGGGGGTCAGGTTCCCCAGGCGCAATCCAGCTTGTCTCCTGGGAAGCAACCCACAGTCTTCACTGTCCCTCAGAAGCCTTTTTTGGGGCGGCTGGACCCCCATGCGGGGCCCTCTTTGGGCTTAGTGTCGGCGAGCAGGTCCAGCCGATCCCACCCCCAAACTGGGGCCGCCAGGGGCGTGGCTAGACCCAAGCCCTGGCCGGGTAGAGGGGCGGGGCTGACGCTTGGGGACGCGAGCCCCGGCCACATGGCGGCCGGGGTCCCCAGGCGCAATCCAGCTTGTCTCCTGGGAAGCAACCCACAGTATTCATGCTCCCTCAGAAGACTTTTTCTGGGTGGCTGGACCCCCACGTGCCGCCCTCTTTGGGCTTAGTGTGGGCGAGCAGGTCCAGCCGCTCCCACCCCCGGGCTGGGGCCGCCAGGGCCGTGGCTAGACCCAAACCCTGGCCGGGAAGAGGGGCGGGGCTGACGCTCGGGGACATGAGCACCGGCCACATGGCGGCCGGGGTCCCCAGGCGCCATTCAGCTTGTCTCCTGGGAAGCAACCCACAGTCTTCACGCTCCCTCTGAAGACAGTTTCGGGGTGGCTGGACCCCCACGTGCGGCCCTCTTTGGGCTTACATCGGCGAGCAGGTCCAGCCGATCCCACCCCCGGGCTGGGGCCATCAGGGGCGTGGCTAGACCCAAGCCCTGGCCGGGAAGAGGGGCGGGGCTGACGGTCTTGGACGTGAGCCCCGGCCACATGGCGGCCAGGGTCCCCAGGCGCAATCCAGCTTGTCTCCTGGGAAGCAACCCACAGTCTTCACGCTCCCTCGGAAGACTGTTTCGGGGTGGCTGGACCCCAATGCGCGGCCCTCTTTGTGCTTAGCGTGGGCGAGCAGGTCCAGCCGATCCCACCCCCGGGCTGGGGCCGACAGGGGCGTGGCTAAACCCAACCCCGGGCCAGGAAGAGGGGCAAGGCTGACGCTCGGGGACGTGAGCCCCGGCCACATGGCGGCCGGCGTCCTCAGGCGCAATCCAGCTTGTCTCCTGGGAAGCAACCCACAGTCTTCACGCTCCCTCGGAAGACAGTGTCATGGCGGCTGGACCCCCACGTGCGGCCCTCTTTGGTCTTACATCGGCGAGCAGGTCCATCTGATCCCTCCCCCGGGCTGGGGCCGACAGGGGCGTGGCTAGACCCAAGCCCGGGCCGGGAAGAGGGGCGGGGCTGATGCTCGGGGACATGAGCCCCGGCCACATGGCGGCCGGGGTCCTCAGGCGCAATCCAGCTTGTCTCCTGGGAAGCAACCCACAGTCTTCACGCTCCCTCGGAAGACAGTGTCATGGCGGCTGGACCCCCACGTGCGGCCCTCTTTGGGCTTAGTGTCGGCGAGCAGGTCCAGCCGATCCCACCCTGGGCTGGGGCCGCCAGGGGCGTGGCTAGACCCAAGCCCGGGCCGGGAAGAGGGCAGGGCTGATGCTCTTGGACGTGAGCACCGGCCACATGGCGGCTGGGGTCCCCAGGTGCATTCCAGCTTGTCTCCTGGGAAGCAACCCACAGTCTTCACGCTCCCTCAGAAGACAGTTTCATGGCGGCTGGACCCCCATGCGGGGCCCTCTTTGGGCTTAGCTTGGGCGAGCAGGTCCAGCCGATCCCACCCCCGGGCTGGGGCCGTCAGGGGCGTGGCTAGACCCAAGCCCGGGCCGGGAAGAGGGGCGGGGCTGACGCTCCGGGACGTGAGCCCCGGCCACATGGGGGCCGGGGTCCTCAGGCGCAATCCAGCATGTCTCTTGGGAAGCAACCCACAGTCTTCACGCTCCCTCAGAAGACTGTTTCGGGGACGGTGCACCCCCATGCGTGGCCCTCTTTGGGCTTAGTGTCGGCCAGCAGGTCCAGAGGATCCCACCCCCGGGCTGGGGCCGCCAGGGGCGTGGCTAGACCCAAGCCCGGGCAGGGAAGAGGGGCGGGGCTGACGCTCGGGGACGTGAGCCCCGGCCACATGGTGGCCAGGGTCCCCAGGCGCAATCCAGCTTGTCTCCTGGGAAGCAACCCACAGTCTTCACGCTCCCTCGGAAGACAGTTTCATGGAGGCTGGACCCCCACGTGCGGCCCTCTTTGGGCTTAGCATGGGCGAGCAGGTCCAGCCGATCCCACCCCCGGGCTGGGGCCGCCAGGGGCGTGGCTAGACCCAAGCCCGGGCCAGGAAGAGGGGCGGGGCTGACGGTCTTGGACGTGAGCCCCGGCCACATGGGGGTCGGGTTCCCCAGGCGCAATCCAGCTTGTCTCCTGGGAAGCAACCCACAGTCTTCACGGTCCCTCAGAAGCCTGATTTGGGGCGGCTGGACCCCCATGCGGGGCCCTCTTTGGGCTTAGTGTCGGCGAGCAGGTCCAGCCGATCCCACCCCCAAACTGGGGCCGCCAGGGGCGTGGCTAGACCCAAGCCCTGGCCGGGTAGAGGGGCGGGGCTGACGCTTGGGGACGCGAGCCCCGGCCACATGGCGGCCGGGGTCCCCAGGCGCAATCCAGCTTGTCTCCTCGGAAGCAACCCACAGTCTTCATGCTCCCTCAGAAGACAGTTTCTGGGTGGCTGGACCCCCACGTGCCGCCCTCTTTGGGCTTAGTGTGGGCGAGCAGGTCCAGCCGATCCCACCCCCGGGCTGGGGCCGCCAGGGCCGTGGCTAGACCCAAACCCTGGCCGGGAAGAGGGGCGGGGCTGACGCTCGGGGACATGAGCACCGGCCACATGGCGGCCGGGGTCCCCAGGCGCCATCCAGCTTGTCTCCTGGGAAGCAACCCACAGTCTTCACGCTCCCTCAGAAGACTGTTTCTGGGTGGCTGGACCCCCACGCGCGGCCCTCTTTGGGCTTAGCGTGGGCGAGCAGGTCCAGCCAATCCCACCCCCGGGCTGGGGCCGCCAGGGGCGTGGCTAGACCCAAGCCCGGGTCTGGAAGAGGGCGGGGATGATGCTCTTGGACGTGAGCCCCGGCCACATGGGGGCCAGAGTCCCCAGGCGCAATCCAGCTTGTCTCCTGGGAAGCAACCCACAGTCTTCACGCTCCCTCAGAAGACTGTTTTGGGGCGGCTGGACCCCCATGTGGGGCCCTCTTTGGGCTTAGCGTGGGCGAGAAGGTCCAGCCGATCCCACCACTGGGCTGGGGCCATCAGGGGCATGGCTAGACCCAAGCCCGGGCCGGGAAGAGGGGCGGGGCTGATGCTCGGGGACGTGAGCCCCGGCCACATGGCGGCCGGGGTCCTCAGGCGCAATCCAGCTTGTCTCTTGGGAAGCAACCCACAGTCTTCACGCTCGCTCAGAAGACTGTTTCGTGGCGCCTGGACCACCCCCACGCGCCGCCCTCTTTGGGCTTAGCGTGGGCGAGCAGGTCCAGCCGATCCCACCCCCAAGCTGGGGCCGCCAGTGGCGTGGCTAGACCCAAGCCCTGGCCGGGAAGAGGGGCGGGGCTGATGCTCGGGGACGTGAGCCCCGGCCACATGGCGGCCTGGTGTCCCCAGGCGCAATCCACCTTGTCTCCTGGGAAGCAACCCAGTCTTCACGCTCCCTCAGAAGACTGTTTCTGTGTGGCTGGACCCCCACGCGCGGCCCTCTTTGGGCTTAGCGTGGGCGAGAAGGTCCAGCCGATCCCACCCCCGGGCTGGGGCCGCCAGGGGCGTGGCTAGACCCAAGCCCGGGCAGGGAAGAGGGGCGGGGCTGATGCTCTTGGACGTGAGCCCCGGCCACATGGCGGCCCGGGGTCAGCAGGCGCAATCCAGCTTGTCTCCTGGGAAGCAACCCACAGTCTTCACGCTCCCTCAGAAGACTGTTTCTGGGTGGCTGGACCCCCACGCGCGGCCCTCTTTGGGCTTAGCGTGGGCGAGTAGGTCCAGCCGATCCCACCCCCGGGCTGGGGCCGCCAGGGGCGTGGCTAGACCCAAGCCCGGGCCGGGAAGAGGGGCGGGGCTGATGCTCGGAAAAGTGAACCCCGGCCACATGGCGGCCAGGGTCCCCAGGCGCAATCCAGCTTGTCTCCTGGGAAGCAACCCACAGTCTTCACGCTCCCTCGGAAGACTGTTTTGGGGCGCCTGGACCCCCGCGCGTTGCCCTCTTTGGGCTATGTGTCGACGAGCAGGTCCAGCCGATCCCACCCCCGGGCTGGGGCTGTCAGGGGCGTGGCTAGACCCAAGCCCGGGCCTGGAAGAGGGCGGGGCTGACGCTCTTGGACGTGAGCCCCGGCCACATGGCGGCCGGGTTCCCCGGCCGCAATCCAGCTTGTCTCTTGGGAAGCAACCCACAGTCTTCACGCTCGCACAGAAGACTGTTTCGGGGCGGCTGGACCCCCACGTGCGGCCATCTTTGGGCTTAGCATGGGCGAGCAGGTCCATCCGATCCCACCCCCGGGCTGGGGCCGCCAGGGGCGTGGCTAGACCCAAGCCCTGGCCGGGTAAAGGGGCGGGGTTGATGCTCGGGGACGTGAGCCCCGGCCACATGGCGGCCGGGGTCCTCAGGCGCAATCCAGCTTGTCTCCTGTGAAGCAACCCACAATCTTCACGCTCCCTTGGAAGACTGCTTTGGGGCGGCTGTACCCCCACTCGCGGCCCTCTTTAAGTTAGCATCGGCCAGCAGGTACAGCCGATCCCACCCCCGGGCTGGGGCCGTCAGGGGCGTGGCTAGCCCCAAGCCCGGGCCGGGAAGAGGGGTGGGGCTGACGCTCGGGGACGTGAGCCCCGGCCACATGGCGGCCAGGGTCCCCAGGCGCAATCCAGCTTGTCTCCTGGGAAGCAACCCACAGTCTTCACGCTCCCTCGGAAGACTGTTTCGGGGTGGCTGGACCCCAATGCGCGGCCCTCTTTGTGCTTAGCGTGGGCGAGCAGGTCCAGCCGATCCCACCCCCGGGCTGGGGCCGACAGGGGCGTGGCTAAACCCAACCCCGGGCCAGGAAGAGGGGCAAGGCTGACGACGGGGACGTGAGCCCCGGCCACATGGCGGCCGGCGTCCTCAGGCGCAATCCAGCTTGTCTCCTGGGAAGCAACCCACAGTCTTCACGCTCCCTCGGAAGACAGTGTCATGGCGGCTGGACCCCCACGTGCGGCCCTCTTTGGTCTTACATCGGCGAGCAGGTCCATCTGATCCCTCCCCCGGGCTGGGGCCGACAGGGGCGTGGCTAGACCCAAGCCCGGGCCGGGAAGAGGGGCGGGGCTGATGCTCGGGGACATGAGCCCCGGCCACATGGCGGCCGGGGTCCTCAGGCGCAATCCAGCTTGTCTCCTGGGAAGCAACCCACAGTCTTCACGCTCCCTCAGAAGACAGTTTCATGGCGGCTTTACCCCCATGCGCGGCCCTCTTTGGGCTTAGTGTCGGCGAGCAGGTCCAGCCGATCCCACCCTGGGCTGGGGCCGCCAGGGGCGTGGCTAGACCCAAGCCCGGGCCGGGAAGAGGGCAGGGCTGATGCTCTTGGACGTGAGCACCGGCCACATGGCGGCTGGGGTCCCCAGGTGCATTCCAGCTTGTCTCCTGGGAAGCAACCCACAGTCTTCACGCTCCCTCAGAAGACAGTTTCATGGCGGCTGGACCCCCATGCGGGGCCCTCTTTGGGCTTAGCTTGGGCGAGCAAGTCCAGCCGATCCCACCCCCGGGCTGGGGCCGTCAGGGGCGTGGCTAGACCCAAGCCCGGGCCGGGAAGAGGGGCGGGGCTGACGCTCCGGGACGTGAGCCCCGGCCACATGGGGGCCGGGGTCCTCAGGCGCAATCCAGCATGTCTCTTGGGAAGCAACCCACAGTCTTCACGCTCCCTCAGAAGACTGTTTCGGGGACGGTGCACCCCCATGCGTGGCCCTCTTTGGGCTTAGTGTCGGCCAGCAGGTCCAGAGGATCCCACCCCCGGGCTGGGGCCGCCAGGGGCGTGGCTAGACCCAAGCCCGGGCAGGGAAGAGGGGCGGGGCTGACGCTCGGGGACGTGAGCCCCGGCCACATGGCGGCCTGGTGTCCCCAGGCGCAATCCACCTTGTCTCCTGGGAAGCAACCCACAGTCTTCACGCTCCCTCAGAAGACTGTTTCTGTGTGGCTGGACCCCCACGCGCGGCCCTCTTTGGGCTTAGCGTGGGCGAGAAGGTCCAGCCGATCCCACCCCCGGGCTGGGGCCGCCAGGGGCGTGGCTAGACCCAAGCCCGGGCAGGGAAGAGGGGCGGGGCTGATGCTTTTGGACGTGAGCCCCGGCCACATGGCGGCCCGGGGTCAGCATGCGCAATCCAGCTTGTCTCCTGGGAAGCAACCCACAGTCTTCACGCTCCCTCAGAAGACTGTTTCTGGGTGGCTGGACCCCCACGCGCGGCCCTCTTTGGGCTTAGCGTGGGCGAGTAGGTCCAGCCGATCCCACCCCCGGGCTGGGGCCGCCAGGGGCGTGGCTAGACCCAAGCCCGGGCCGGGAAGAGGGGCGGGGCTGATGCTCGGAAAAGTGAACCCCGGCCACATGGCGGCCAGGGTCCCCAGGCGCAATCCAGCTTGTCTCCTGGGAAGCAACCCACAGTCTTCACGCTCCCTCGGAAGACTGTTTTGGGGCGCCTGGACCCCCACGTGCGGCCCTCTTTGGGCTATGTGTCGACGAGCAGGTCCAGCCGATCCCACCCCCGGGCTGGGGCTGTCAGGGGCGTGGCTAGACCCAAGCCCGGGCCTGGAAGAGGGCGGGGCTGACGCTCTTGGACGTGAGCCC
Source organism: Ochotona curzoniae (assembly GCF_017591425.1). Classification (NCBI taxonomy): domain Eukaryota; kingdom Metazoa; phylum Chordata; class Mammalia; order Lagomorpha; family Ochotonidae; genus Ochotona; species Ochotona curzoniae. The sequence goes on from NW_024467113.1 coordinate 446,593, forward strand.
CGGCCACATGGCGGCCGGGTTCCCCGGCCGCAATCCAGCTTGTCTCTTGGGAAGCAACCCACAGTCTTCACGCTCGCACAGAAGACTGTTTCGGGGCGGCTGGACCCCCACGTGCGGCCATCTTTGGGCTTAGCATGGGCGAGCAGGTCCATCCGATCCCACCCCCGGGCTGGGGCCGCCAGGGGCGTGGCTAGACCCAAGCCCTGGCCGGGTAAAGGGGCGGGGTTGATGCTCGGGGACGTGAGCCCCGGCCACATGGCGGCCGGGGTCCTCAGGCGCAATCCAGCTTGTCTCCTGTGAAGCAACCCACAATCTTCACGCTCCCTTGGAAGACTGCTTTGGGGCGGCTGTACCCCCACTCGCGGCCCTCTTTAAGTTAGCATCGGCCAGCAGGTACAGCCGATCCCACCCCCGGGCTGGGGCCGTCAGGGGCGTGGCTAGCCCCAAGCCCGGGCCGGGAAGAGTGGTGAGGCTGACGCTCGGGGACGTGAGCCCCGGCCACATGGCGGCCAGGGTCCCCAGGCGCAATCCAGCTTGTCTCCTGGGAAGCAACCCACAGTCTTCACGCTCCCTCGGAAGACTGTTTCGGGGTGGCTGGACCCCAATGCGCGGCCCTCTTTGTGCTTAGCGTGGGCGAGCAGGTCCAGAGGATCCCACCCCCGGGCTGGGGCCGACAGGGGCGTGGCTAAACCCAACCCCGGGCCAGGAAGAGGGGCAAGGCTGATGCTCGGGGACATGAGCCCCGGCCACATGGCGGCCGGGGTCCTCAGGCGCAATCCAGCTTGTCTCCTGGGAAGCAACCCACAGTCTTCACGCTCCCTCAGAAGACAGTTTCATGGCGGCTGGACCCCCATGCGCGGCCCTCTTTGGGCTTAGTGTCGGCGAGCAGGTCCAGCCGATCCCACCCTGGGCTGGGGCCGCCAGGGGCGTGGCTAGACCCAAGCCCGGGCCGGGAAGAGGGCAGGGCTGATGCTCTTGGACGTGAGCACCGGCCACATGGCGGCTGGGGTCCCCAGGTGCATTCCAGCTTGTCTCCTGGGAAGCAACCCACAGTCTTCACGCTCCCTCAGAAGACAGTTTCATGGCGGCTGGACCCCCATGCGGGGCCCTCTTTGGGCTTAGCTTGGGCGAGCAAGTCCAGCCGATCCCACCCCCGGGCTGGGGCCGTCAGGGGCGTGGCTAGACCCAAGCCCGGGCCGGGAAGAGGGGCGGGGCTGACGCTCCGGGACGTGAGCCCCGGCCACATGGGGGCCGGGGTCCTCAGGCGCAATCCAGCATGTCTCTTGGGAAGCAACCCACAGTCTTCACGCTCCCTCAGAAGACTGTTTCGGGGACGGTGCACCCCCATGCGTGGCCCTCTTTGGGCTTAGTGTCGGCCAGCAGGTCCAGAGGATCCCACCCCCGGGCTGGGGCCGCCAGGGGCGTGGCTAGACCCAAGCCCGGGCAGGGAAGAGGGGCGGGGCAGACGCTCGGGGACGTGAGCCCCGGCCACATGGTGGCCAGGGTCCCCAGGCGCAATCCAGCTTGTCTCCTGGGAAGCAACCCACAGTCTTCACGCTCCCTCGGAAGACAGTTTCATGGAGGCTGGACCCCCACGTGCGGCCCTCTTTGGGCTTAGCATGGGCGAGCAGGTCCAGCCGATCCCACCCCCGGGCTGGGGCCGCCAGGGGCGTGGCTAGACCCAAGCCCGGGCCAGGAAGAGGGGCGGGGCTGACGGTCTTGGACGTGAGCCCCGGCCACATGGGGGTCAGTTTCCCCAGGCGCAATCCAGCTTGTCTCCTGGGAAGCAACCCACAGTCTTCACTGTCCCTCAGAAGCCTTTTTTGGGGCGGCTGGACCCCCATGCGGGGCCCTCTTTGGGCTTAGTGTCGGCGAGCAGGTCCAGCCGATCCCACCCCCAAACTGGGGCCGCCAGGGGCGTGGCTAGACCCAAGCCCTGGCCGGGTAGAGGGGCGGGGCTGACGCTTGGGGACGCGAGCCCCGGCCACATGGCGGCCGGGGTCCCCAGGCGCAATCCAGCTTGTCTCCTGGGAAGCAACCCACAGTCTTCATGCTCCCTCAGAAGACTGTTTCTGGGTGGCTGGACCCCCACGTGCCGCCCTCTTTGGGCTTAGTGTGGGCGAGCAGGTCCAGCCGCTCCCACCCCCGGGCTGGGGCCGCCAGGGCCGTGGCTAGACCCAAACCCTGGCCGGGAAGAGGGGCGGGGCTGACGCTCGGGGACATGAGCACCGGCCACATGGCGGCCGGGGTCCCCAGGCGCCATTCAGCTTGTCTCCTGGGAAGCAACCCACAGTCTTCACGCTCCCTCTGAAGACTGTTTCGGGGTGGCTGGACCCCCACGTGCGGCCCTCTTTGGGCTTACATCGGCGAGCAGGTCCAGCCGATCCCACCCCCGGGCTGGGGCCATCAGGGGCGTGGCTAGACCCAAGCCCTGGCCGGGAAGAGGGGCGGGGCTGACGGACTTGGACGTGAGCCCCGGCCACATGGCGGCCAGGGTCCCCAGGCGCAATCCAGCTTGTCTCCTGGGAAGCAACCCACAGTCTTCACGCTCCCTCGGAAGACTGTTTCGGGGTGGCTGGACCCCAATGCGCGGCCCTCTTTGTGCTTAGCGTGGGCGAGCAGGTCCAGCCGATCCCACCCCCGGGCTGGGGCCGACAGGGGCGTGGCTAAACCCAACCCCGGGCCAGGAAGAGGGGCAAGGCTGACGCTCGGGGACGTGAGCCCCGGCCACATGGCGGCCGGCGTCCTCAGGCGCAATCCAGCTTGTCTCCTGGGAAGCAACCCACAGTCTTCACGCTCCCTCGGAAGACTGTTTCGGGGTGGCTGGACCCCAATGCGCCGCCCTCTTTGGGCTTAGCGTGGGCGAGCAGGTCCAGCCGATCCCACCCCCGGGCTGGGGCCGACAGGGGCGTGGCTAAACCCAACCCCGGGCCAGGAAGAGGGGCAAGGCTGACGCTCGGGGACGTGAGCCCCGGCCACATGGCGGCCGGCGTCCTCAGGTGCAATCCAGCTTGTCTCCTGGGAAGCAACCCACAGTCTTCACGCTCCCTCGGAAGACAGTGTCATGGCGGCTGGACCCCCCACGTGCGGCCCTCTTTGGTCTTACATCGGCGAGCAGGTCCATCTGATCCCTCCCCCGGGCTGGGGCCGACAGGGGCGTGGCTAGACCCAAGCCCGGGCCGGGAAGAGGGGCGGGGCTGATGCTCGGGGACATGAGCCCCGGCCACATGGCGGCCGGGGTCCTCAGGCGCAATCCAGCTTGTCTCCTGGGAAGCAACCCACAGTCTTCACGCTCCCTCAGAAGACAGTTTCATGGCGGCTGGACCCCCATGCGCGGCCCTCTTTGGGCTTAGTGTCGGCGAGCAGGTCCAGCCGATCCCACCCTGGGCTGGGGCCGCCAGGGGCGTGTCTAGACCCAAGCCCGGGCCGGGAAGAGGGCAGGGCTGATGCTCTTGGACGTGAGCACCAGCCACATGGCGGCTGGGGTCCCCAGGTGCATTCCAGCTTGTCTCCTGGGAAGCAACCCACAGTCTTCACGCTCCCTCAGAAGACAGTTTCATGGCGGCTGGACCCCCATGCGGGGCCCTCTTTGGGCTTAGCTTGGGCGAGCAAGTCCAGCCGATCCCACCCCCGGGCTGGGGCCGTCAGGGGCGTGGCTAGACCCAAGCCCGGGCCGGGAAGAGGGGCGGGGCTGACGCTCCGGGACGTGAGCCCCGGCCACATGGGGGCCGGGGTCCTCAGGCGCAATCCAGCATGTCTCTTGGGAAGCAACCCACAGTCTTCACGCTCCCTCAGAAGACTGTTTCGGGGACGGTGCACCCCCATGCGTGGCCCTCTTTGGGCTTAGTGTCGGCCAGCAGGTCCAGAGGATCCCACCCCCGGGCTGGGGCCGCCAGGGGCGTGGCTAGACCCAAGCCCGGGCAGGGAAGAGGGGCGGGGCTGACGCTCGGGGACGTGAGCACCGGCCACATGGTGGCCAGGGTCCCCAGGCGCAATCCAGCTTGTCTCCTGGGAAGCAACCCACAGTCTTCACGCTCCCTCGGAAGACAGTTTCATGGAGGCTGGACCCCCACGTGCGGCCCTCTTTGGGCTTAGCATGGGCGAGCAGGTCCAGCCGATCCCACCCCCGGGCTGGGGCCGCCAGGGGCGTGGCTAGACCCAAGCCCGGGCCAGGAAGAGGGGCGGGGCTGACGGTCTTGGACGTGAGCCCCGGCCACATGGGGGTCAGGTTCCCCAGGCGCAATCCAGCTTGTCTCCTGGGAAGCAACCCACAGTCTTCACTGTCCCTCAGAAGCCTTTTTTGGGGCGGCTGGACCCCCATGCGGGGCCCTCTTTGGGCTTAGTGTCGGCGAGCAGGTCCAGCCGATCCCACCCCCAAACTGGGGCCGCCAGGGGCGTGGCTAGACCCAAGCCCTGGCCGGGTAGAGGGGCGGGGCTGACGCTCGGGGACATGAGCACCGGCCACATGGCGGCCGGGGTCCCCAGGCGCCATTCAGCTTGTCTCCTGGGAAGCAACCCACAGTCTTCACGCTCCCTCTGAAGACTGTTTCGGGGTGGCTGGACCCCCACGTGCGGCCCTCTTTGGGGTTACATCGGCGAGCAGGTCCAGCCGATCCCACCCCCGGGCTGGGGCCATCAGGGGCGTGGCTAGACCCAAGCCCTGGCCGGGAAGAGGGGCGGGGCTGACGGTCTTGGACGTGAGCCCCGGCCACATGGCGGCCAGGGTCCCCAGGCGCAATCCAGCTTGTCTCCTGGGAAGCAACCCACAGTCTTCACGCTCCCTCGGAAGACTGTTTCGGGGTGGCTGGACCCCAATGCGCGGCCCTCTTTGTGCTTAGCGTGGGCGAGCAGGTCCAGCCGATCCCACCCCCGGGCTGGAGCCGACAGGGGCGTGGCTAAACCCAACCCCGGGCCAGGAAGAGGGGCAAGGCTGACGCTCGGGGACGTGAGCCCCGGCCACATGGCGGCCGGCGTCCTCAGGCGCAATCCAGCTTGTCTCCTGGGAAGCAACCCACAGTCTTCACGCTCCCTCGGAAGACAGTGTCATGGCGGCTGGACCCCCACGTGCGGCCCTCTTTGGTCTTACATCGGCGAGCAGGTCCATCTGATCCCTCCCCCGGGCTGGGGCCGACAGGGGCGTGGCTAGACCCAAGCCCGGGCCGGGAAGAGGGGCGGGGCTGATGCTCGGGGACATGAGCCCCGGCCACATGGCGGCCGGGGTCCTCAGGCGCAATCCAGCTTGTCTCCTGGGAAGCAACCCACAGTCTTCACGCTCCCTCAGAAGACAGTTTCATGGCGGCTGGACCCCCATGCGCGGCCCTCTTTGGGCTTAGTGTCGGCGAGCAGGTCCAGCCGATCCCACCCTGTGCTGGGGCCGCCAGGGGCGTGGCTAGACCCAAGCCCGGGCCGGGAAGAGGGCAGGGCTGATGCTCTTGGACGTGAGCACCGGCCACATGGCGGCTGGGGTCCCCAGGTGCATTCCAGCTTGTCTCCTGGGAAGCAACCCACAGTCTTCACGCTCCCTCAGAAGACAGTTTCATGGCGGCTGGACCCCCATGCGGGGCCCTCTTTGGGCTTAGCTTGGGCGAGCAAGTCCAGCCGATCCCACCCCCGGGCTGGGGCCATCAGGGGCGTGGCTAGACCCAAGCCCGGGCCGGGAAGAGGGGCGGGGCTGACGCTCCGGGACGTGAGCCCCGGCCACATGGGGGCCGGGGTCCTCAGGCGCAATCCAGCATGTCTCTTGGGAAGCAACCCACAGTCTTCACGCTCCCTCAGAAGACTGTTTCGGGGACGGTGCACCCCCATGCGTGGCCCTCTTTGGGCTTAGTGTCGGCCAGCAGGTCCAGAGGATCCCACCCCCGGGCTGGGGCTGCCAGGGGCGTGGCTAGACCCAAGCCCGGGCAGGGAAGAGGGGCGGGGCTGACGCTCGGGGACGTGAGCCCCGGCCACATGGTGGCCAGGGTCCCCAGGCGCAATCCAGCTTGTCTCCTGGGAAGCAACCCACAGTCTTCACGCTCCCTCGGAAGACAGTTTCATGGAGGCTGGACCCCCACGTGCGGCCCTCTTTGGGCTTAGCATGGGCGAGCAGGTCCAGCCGATCCCACCCCCGGGCTGGGGCCGCCAGGGGCGTGGCTAGACCCAAGCCCGGGCCAGGAAGAGGGGCGGGGCTGACGGTCTTGGACGTGAGCCCCGGCCACATGGGGGTCAGGTTCCCCAGGCGCAATCCAGCTTGTCTCCTGGGAAGCAACCCACAGTCTTCACGGTCCCTCAGAAGCCTGTTTTGGGGCGGCTGGACCCCCATGCGGGGCCCTCTTTGGGCTTAGTGTCGGCGAGCAGGTCCAGCCGATCCCACCCCCAAACTGCGGCCGCCAGGGGCGTGGCTAGACCCAAGCCCTGGCCGGGTAGAGGGGCGGGGCTGACGCTTGGGGACGCGAGCCCCGGCCACATGGCGGCCGGGGTCCCCAGGCGCAATCCAGCTTGTCTCCTGGGAAGCAACCCACAGTCTTCATGCTCCCTCAGAAGACAGTTTCTGGGTGGCTGGACCCCCACGTGCCGCCCTCTTTGGGCTTAGTGTGGGCGAGCAGGTCCAGCCGATCCCACCCCCGGGCTGGGGCCGCCAGGGCCGTGGCTAGACCCAAACCCTGGCCGGGAAGAGGGGCGGGGCTGACGCTCGGGGACATGAGCACCGGCCACATGGCGGCCGGGGTCCCCAGGCGCCATCCAGCTTGTCTCCTGGGAAGCAACCCACAGTCTTCACGCTCCCTCAGAAGACTGTTTCTGGGTGGCTGGACCCCCACGCGCGGCCCTCTTTGGGCTTAGCGTGGGCGAGCAGGTCCAGCCAATCCCACCCCCGGGCTGGGGCCGCCAGGGGCGTGGCTAGACCCAAGCCCGGGTCTGGAAGAGGGTGGGGCTGATGCTCTTGGACGTGAGCCCCGGCCACATGGGGGCCAGAGTCCCCAGGCGCAATCCAGCTTGTCTCCTGGGAAGCAACCCACAGTCTTCACGCTCCCTCAGAAGACTGTTTTGGGGCGGCTGGACCCCCATGTGGGGCCCTCTTTGGGCTTAGCGTGGGCGAGAAGGTCCAGCCGATCCCACCACTGGGCTGGGGCCATCAGGGGCATGGCTAGACCCAAGCCCGGGCCGGGAAGAGGGGCGGGGCTGATGCTCGGGGACGTGAGCCCCGGCCACATGGCGGCCGGGGTCCTCAGGCGCAATCCAGCTTGTCTCTTGGGAAGCAACCCACAGTCTTCACGCTCGCTCAGAAGACTGTTTCGTGGCGCCTGGACCACCCCCACGCGCCGCCCTCTTTGGGCTTAGCGTGGGCGAGCAGGTCCAGCCGATCCCACCCCCAAGCTGGGGCCGCCAGGGGCGTGGCTAGACCCAAGCCCTGGCCGGGAAGAGGGGCGGGGCTGATGCTCGGGGACGTGAGCCCCGGCCACATGGCGGCCTGGTGTCCCCAGGCGCAATCCACCTTGTCTCCTGGGAAGCAACCCAGTCTTCACGCTCCCTCAGAAGACTCTTTCTGTGTGGCTGGACCCCCACGCGCGGCCCTCTTTGGGCTTAGCGTGGGCGAGAAGGTCCAGCCGATCCCACCCCCGGGCTGGGGCCGCCAGGGGCGTGGCTAGACCCAAGCCCGGGCAGGGAAGAGGGGCGGGGCTGATGCTCTTGGACGTGAGCCCCGGCCACATGGCGGCCCGGGGTCAGCAGGCGCAATCCAGCTTGTCTCCTGGGAAGCAACCCACAGTCTTCACGCTCCCTCAGAAGACTGTTTCTGGGTGGCTGGACCCCCACGCGCGGCCCTCTTTGGGCTTAGCGTGGGCGAGTAGGTCCAGCCGATCCCACCCCCGGGCTGGGGCCGCCAGGGGCGTGGCTAGACCCAAGCCCGGGCCGGGAAGAGGGGCGGGGCTGATGCTCGGAAAAGTGAACCCCGGCCACATGGCGGCCAGGGTCCCCAGGCGCAATCCAGCTTGTCTCCTGGGAAGCAACCCACAGTCTTCACGCTCCCTCGGAAGACTGTTTTGGGGCGCCTGGACCCCCGCGCGTTGCCCTCTTTGGGCTATGTGTCGACGAGCAGGTCCAGCCGATCCCACCCCCGGGCTGGGGCTGTCAGGGGCGTGGCTAGACCCAAGCCCGGGCCTGGAAGAGGGCGGGGCTGACACTCTTGGACGTGAGCCCCGGCCACATGGCGGCCGGGTTCCCCGGCCGCAATCCAGCTTGTCTCTTGGGAAGCAACCCACAGTCTTCACGCTCGCACAGAAGACTGTTTCGGGGCGGCTGGACCCCCACGTGCGGCCATCTTTGGGCTTAGCATGGGCGAGCAGGTCCATCCGATCCCACCCCCGGGCTGGGGCCGCCAGGGGCGTGGCTAGACCCAAGCCCTGGCCGGGTAAAGGGGCGGGGTTGATGCTCGGGGACGTGAGCCCCGGCCACATGGCGGCCGGGGTCCTCAGGCGCAATCCAGCTTGTCTCCTGTGAAGCAACCCACAGTCTTCACGCTCCCTTGGAAGACTGCTTTGGGGCGGCTGTACCCCCACTCGCGGCCCTCTTTAAGTTAGCATCGGCCAGCAGGTACAGCCGATCCCACCCCCGGGCTGGGGCCGTCAGGGGCGTGGCTAGCCCCAAGCCCGGGCCGGGAAGAGGGGTGGGGCTGACGCTCGGGGACGTGAGCCCCAGCCACATGGCGGCCTGGTGTCCCCAGGCGCAATCCAGCTTGTCTCCTCGGAAGCAACCCAGTCTTCACGCTCCCTCAGAAGACTGTTTCTGGGTGGCTGGACCCACACGCGCGGCCCTCTTTGGGCTTAGCGTGGGCGAGCAGGTCCAACCGATCCCACCCCCGGGCTGGGGCCGCCAGGGGCGTGGCTAGACCCAAGCCCGGGTCTGGAAGAGGGCGGGGCTGATGCTCGGGGACGTGAGCCCCGGCCACATGGCGGCCGGGGTCCCCAGGCGCAATCCAGCTTGTCTCTTGGGAAGAAACCCACAGTCTTCACGCTCCCTCTGAAGACTGTTTTGGTGCGGCTGGACCCCCACGCGCGGCCCTCTTTGCGCTTAGCGTGGGCGAGCAGGTCCAGCGGATCCCACCCCCGGGCTGGGGCCGCCAGGGACGTGGCTAGACCCAAGCCCGGGCCAGGAAGAGGGGCGGGGCTGACGCTCTTGGACGTGAGCCCCGGCCACATGGCGGCCGGGGTCCCCAGGCGCAATCCAACTTGTCTCCTGGGAAGCAACCCAGTCTTCACGCTCCCTTGGAAGACTGTTTCTGGGTGGCTGGACCCCACGCGCGGCCATCTTTGGGCTTAGCGTCAGCAAGCAGGTACAGCCGATCCCACCCCCGGGCTGGGGCCGCCAGGGGCGTGGCTAGACCCAAGCCCTGGTCTGGAAGTGGGCGGGGCTGATGCTCGGGGACGTGAGCCCCGGCCACATGGGGGCCAGGGTCCCCAGTCGCAATCCAGCTTGTCTCCTGGGAAGCAACCCACAGTCTTCACGCTCCCTTTGAAGACTGCTTTGGGGCGGCTGGACCCCCACGTGCTGCCCTCTTTGGGCTTAGCATGGGCGAGCAGGTCCAGCCGCTCCCACCCCCGGGCGGGGGCCTCCAGGTGCGTGGCTAGACCCAAACCCTGGCCGGGAAGAGGGGCGGGGCTGACGCTCGGGGACATGAGCCCCGGCCACATGGCGGCAGGGGTCCCCATGCGCCATCCAGCTTGTCTCCTGGGAAGCAACCCACAGTCTTCACGCTCCCTCAGAAGACTGTTTCTGGGTGGCTGGACCCCCACGCGCGGCCCTCTTTGGGCTTAGCGTGGGCGAGCAGGTCCAGCCGATCCCACCCCCGGGCTGGGGCCGCCAGGGGCGTGGCTAGACCCAAGCCCGGGTCTGGAAGAGGGCGGGGCTGATGCTCTTGGACGTGAGCCCCGGCCACATGGGGGCCAGGGTCCCCAGGCGCAATCCAGCTTGTCTCCTGGGAAGCAACCCACAGTCTTCACGCTCCCTCGGTAGACTGTTTTGGGGCGGCTGGAACCCCATGTGGGGCCCTCTTTGGGCTTAGCGTGGGCGAGCAGGTCCAGCCGATCCCACCACTGGGCTGGGGCCATCAGGGGCCTGGCTAGACCAAAGCCCGGGCCGGGAAGAGGGGCGGGGCTGATGCTCGGGGACGTGAGCCCCGGCCACATGGCGGCCGGGGTCCTCAGGCGCAATCCAGCTTGTCTCTTGGGAAGCAACCCACAGTCTTCACGCTCGCTCAGAAGACTGTTTCGTGGCGCCTGGACCACCCCCACGCGCCGCCCTCTTTGGGCTTAGCGTGGGCGAGCAGGTCCAACCGATCCCACCCCCGGGCTGGGGCCAGCAGGGGCGTGGCTAGACCCAAGCCCTGGCCGGGAAGAGGGGCGGGGCTGATGCTCGGGGACGTGAGCCCCGGCCACATGGCGGCCTGGTGTCCCCAGGCGCAATCCACCTTGTCTCCTGGGAAGCAACCCAGTCTTCACGCTCCCTCAGAAGACTGTTTCTGTGTGGCTGGACCCCCACGCGCGGCCCTCTTTGGGCTTAGCGTGGGCGAGAAGGTCCAGCCGATCCCACCCCCGGGCTGGGGCCGTCAGGGGCGTGGCTAGACCCAAGCCCGGGCAGGTAAGAGGGGCGGGGCTGATGCTCTTGGACGTGAGCCCCGGCCACATGGCGGCCCGGGGTCAGCAGGCGCAATCCAGCTTGTCTCCTGGGAAGCAACCCACAGTCTTCACGCTCCCTCGGAAGACTGTTTTGGGGCGCCTGGACCCCCGCGCGTTGCCCTCTTTGGGCTATGTGTCGACGGCAGGTCCAGCCGATCCCACCCCCGGGCTGGGGCTGTCAGGGGCGTGGCTAGACCCAAGCCCGGGCCTGGAAGAGGGCGGGGCTGACACTCTTGGACGTGAGCCCCGGCCACATGGCGGCCGGGTTCCCCAGGCGCAATCCAGCTTGTCTCTTGGGAAGCAACCCACAGTCTTCACGCTCGCACAGAAGACTGTTTCGGGGCGGCTGGACCCCCACGTGCGGCCATCTTTGGGCTTAGCATGGGCGAGCAGGTCCATCCGATCCCACCCCCGGGCTGGGGCCGCCAGGGGCGTGGCTAGACCCAAGCCCTGGCCGGGTGAAGGGGCGGGGTTGATGCTCGGGGACGTGAGGCCCGGCCACATGGGGACCAGGGTCCCCAGGTGCAATCCAGCTTGTCTCCTGTGAAGCAACCCACAGTCTTCACGCTCCCTTGGAAGACTGCTTTGGGGCGGCTGGACCCCCACGCGCCGCCCTCTTTAAGGTAGCATCGGCCAGCAGGTACAGCCGATCCCACCCCCGGGCTGGGGCCGTCAGGGGCGTGGCTAGACCCAAGCCCGGGCCGGGAAGAGGGGTGGGGCTGACGCTCGGGGACGTGAGCCCCGGCCACATGGCGGCCAGGGTCCCCAGGCGCAATCCAGCTTGTCTCCTGGGAAGCAACCCACAGTCTTCACGCTCCCTCAGAAGACTGTTTTGGTGCAGCTGGACCGCCTCGTGCGCGGCCCTCTTTGGGCTTAGCATGGGCGAGCAGGTCCAGCCGATCCCACCCCCGGGCTGGGGCCGCCAGGGGCGTGGCTAGACCCAAGCCCGGGCCGGGAAGATGGTCGGGGCTGACGCTCGGGGACGTGAGCCCCGGCCACATGGAGGCCAGGGTCCTCAGGCGCAATCCAGCTTGTCTCTTGGGAAGCAACCCACAGTCTTCACGCTCCCTCAGAAGACTGTTTCGGGGCGGCTGGACCCCAATGCACGGCCCTCTTAGGGCTTAGCATCGGCGAGCAGGTTCAGCCGATCCCACCCCCAACCTGGGGCCGTCAGGGGCGTGGCTAGAACCAAGCCCGGGCCAGGAAGAGGGGCGGGGCTGATGCTCGGGGACGTGAGCCCCGGCCACATGGCGGCCAGGGTCCCCAGGTGCAATCCAGCTTGTCTCCTGTGAAGCAACCCACAGTCTTCACGCTCCCTTGGAAGACTGCTTTGGGGCGGCTGGACCCCCACGCGCGGCCCTCTTTAAGGTAGCATCGGCCAGCAGGTACAGCCGATCTCACCCCCGGGCTGGGGCCGTCAGGGGCGTGGCTAGACCCAAGCCCGGGCCGGGAAGAGGGGTGGGGCTGACGCTCGGGGACGTGAGCCCCGGCCACATGGCGGCCAGGGTCCCCAGGCGCAATCCAGCTTGTCTCCTGGGAAGCAACCCACAGTCTTCACGCTCCCTCAGAAGACTGTTTCTGGGTGGCTGGACCCCCACGCGTGGCCCTCTTTGGGCTCAGGGTGGGCGAGCAGTTCCAGCCGATCCCACCCCCGGGCTGGGGCAGCCAGTGGCATGGCTAGACCCAAGCCCGGGCCGGGAAGAGGGTCGGGGCGGACCCTCGGTGACGTGAGCACCGGCCACATGGCGGCCAGGGTCTCCAGGCGCAATCCAGCTGGTCTCCTGGGAAGCAACCCACAGTCTTCACGCTCCCTCAGAAGACTGTTTCGGGGAGGATGTACCCCCATGCGCGGCCCTCTTTGGGCTTAGCGTCGGCAAGCAGGTACAGCCGATCCCACCACCGGGCTGGGGCCGCCAGGGGCGTGGCTAGACCCAAGCCCGGGCCTGGAAGAGGGCGGGGCTGACGCTCGGCAACTTGTGCCACAGCCACATGGCGGCCAGGGTCCCCAGGCGCAATCCAGCTTGTCTCTTGGGAAGCAACCCACAGTCTTCACGCTCCCTCAGAAGACTGTTTTGGTGCGGCTGGACCCCCACGCGCGGCCCTCTTTGGGCTTAGCGTCAGCGAGCAGGTCCATCTGATCCCACCCCCGGGCTGGGGCCGCCAGGGGCGTGGCTAGACCCAAGCCCGGGCCGGGAAGAGGGGCGGGGTTGACGCTTGGGGACGTGAGCCCCGGCCACATGGTGGCTGGGGTCCCCAGGCGCAATCCAGCTTGTCTCCTGGGAAGCAACCCACAGTCTTCACGCTCCCTCAGAAGACTGTTTTGTTGCGGCTGGACCCCCACGCGCCGCCCACTTTGGGCTTAGCGTGGGCGAGCAGGTCCAACCGATCCCACCCCCGGGCTGGGGCCGCCAGGGCCGTGGCTAGACCCAAGCCCGGGCCAGAAAGAGGGGCGGGGCTGACGCTCGGGGACGTGAGCCCCGGCCACATGGAGGCCAGGCTTCCCAGGCGCAATCCAGCTTGTCTCCTGGGAAGCAACCCACAGTCTTCACGCTCCCTCAGAAGACTGCTTCGGGGACGGCTGGACCCCTACGTGCGGCCCTCTTTGGGCTTAGTGTCGACGAGCAGGTCCAGCCGATCCCACCCCCGGGCTGGGGCCGCCAGGGGCGTGGCTAGCCCCAAGCCCGGGCCGGGAAGAGGGGCGGGGCTGACGCTCTTGGACGTGAGCCCCGGCCACATGGTGGCCGGGGTCCCCAGGCGCAATCTAGCTTGTCTCCTGGGAAGCAACCCACAGTCTTCACGCTCCCTTGGAAGACTGCTTTTGGGCGGCTGGACCCCCACGTGCGGCCCTCTTTGGGCTTAGCATCGGCAAGCAGGTCCAGCCGATCCAACCCCGGGCTGGGGCCGCCAGGGGCATGGCTATACCCAAACCCGGGCCGGGAAGAGGGGCGGGGCTGACGCTCTTGGACATGAGCCCCGGCCACATGGCTGCCGGGGTCCCCAGGCGCAATCCAGCTTGTCTCCTGGTAAGCAACCCACAGTCTTCACGCTCCCTTGGAAGACTGCTTTGGGGCGGCTGGACCCCCACGCGCGGCCCTCTTTGGGGTAGCATCGGCCAGCAGGTCCAGCCGGTCCCACCCCCAAGCTGGGGCCGCCAGGGGCGTGGCTAGACTCAAGCCCGGGCCTGGAAGAGGGGCGGGGCTGACGCTCGGGGACATGAGCCCCGGCCACATGGAGGCCAGGGTCCTCAGGCGCAATCCAGCTTGTCTCTTGGGAAGCAACCCACAGTCTTCACGCTCCCTCGGAAGACATTGTCATTGCGGCTGGACCACTACGTGCGGCCATCTTTGGGCTTAGCATCGGCCAGCAGGTCCAGCCGATCCCACCCCCAAGCTGGGGCCGTCAGGGGCGTGGCTAGACCCAAGCCCGGGCCAGAAAGAGGGGCGGGGCTGACGCTCGGGGACGTGAGCCCCGGCCACATGGCGGCCAGGGTCCCCAGGCGCAATCCAGCTTGTCTCCTGGGAAGCAACCCACAGTCTTCACGCTCCCTCAGAAGACTGTTTCGGGGCGGCTGGACCCCCATGCGTGGCCCTCTTTGGGCTTAGCGTCAGCGAGCAGGTCCATCTGATCCCACCCCCGGGCTGGGGCTGCCAGGGGCGTGGCTTGACCCAAGCCCGGGCTGGGAAGAGGGGCGGGGCTGATGCTCGGGGACTTGACCCCCGGCCAAATGGCGGCCGGTGTCCCCAGGTGCAATCCAGCTTGTCTCTTGGGAAGCCACCCACAGTATTCACGCTCCCTCAGAAGACTGTTTCTGGGTGGCTGGACCCCCACGCGTGGCCCTCTTTGGGCTCAGGGTGGGCGAGCAGTTCCAGCCGATCCCAACCCCGGGCTGGGGCAGCCAGGGACGTGGCTAGACCCAAGCCCGGGCCGGGAAGTGGTTCGGGGCTGATGCTCGGGGACGTGAGCCCCGGCCACATGGCGGCCAGGGTCTCGAGTCGCAATCAAGCTGGTCTCCTGGGAAGCAACCCACAGTCTTCACGCTCCCTCAGAAGACTGTTTCGGGGAGGATGCACCCCCATGCGCGGCCCTCTTTGGGCTTACGTCGGCAAGCAGGTACAGCCGATCCCACCCCCGGGCTGGGGCCGTCAGGGGCGTGGCTAGACCCAAGCCCGGGCCTGGAAGAGGGCGGGGCTGACGCTCGGGAACTTGTGCCACAGCCACATGGCGGCCAGGGTCCCCAGGCGCAATCCAGCTTGTCTCTTGGGAAGCAACCCACAGTCTTCACGCTCCCTCAGAAGACTGTTTCGGGGCGGCTGGACCCCCACGTGCGGCCCTCTTTGGGCTTAGCGTGGGCGAGCAGGTACAGCCGATCCCACCCCCGGGCTGGGGCCGTCAGGGGCGTGGCTAGACCCAAGCCCGGGCCGGGAAGAGGGGCGGGGCTAATGCTCGGGCAAGTGAGCCCCGGCCACATGGCGGCCAGGGTCCCCAGGCGCAATCCAGCTTGTCTCCTGGGAAGCAACCCACAGTCTTCACGCTCCCTCAGAAGACTGTTTTAGGGCAGCTGGACCCCCACGTGCGGCCCTCTTTGGGCTTAGCGTGGGCGAGGATGTCCAGCCGATCCCACCCCCGGGCTAGGGCCGTCAGGGGCGTGGCTAGACCCAAGCCCTGGCCGGGAAGAGGGGCGGGGCTGACGCTCGGGGACGTGAGCCCCGGCCACATGGCGGCCGGGGTCCCCAGGCGCAATCCAGCTTCTCTCCTGGGAAGCAACCCACAATCTTCACGCTGCCTCAGAAGACAGTTTCATGGCGGCTGGACCCCCACGCGCCGCCCTCTTTGGGCTTAGCGTGGGCGAGCAGGTCCAGGCGATCCCACCCCCGGGCTGGGGCCGCCAGGGGCGTGGCTAGACCCAAGCCCGGGCCGGGAAGAGGGGCGGGGCTGACGCTCAGGGGCGTGAGCCCCGGCCACATGGCGGCCAGGGTCCCCAGGCGCAATCCAGCTTGTCTCCTGGGAAGCAACCCACAGTCTTTACGGTCCCTCAGAAGACTGTTTCTGGGTGGCTGGACCCCCACGTGCGGGCCTCTTTGGGCTTAGCGTGGGCGAGTAGGTCCAGCCGATCCCACCCCCGGGCTGGGGCCGCCAGGGGCGTGGCTAGCCCCAAGCCCGGGCCGGGAAGAGGGGCGGGGCTGACGCTCGGGGACGTGAGCCCCGGCCACATGGGGGCCAGGGTCCCCAGGCGCAATCCAGCTTGTCTCCTGGGAAGCAACCCACAGTCTTCACGCTCCCTTGGAATTCTGCTTTGGGGCGGCTGGACCCCCACGTGCGGCCCTCTTTGGGCTTAGCATCGGCAAGCAGGTCCAGCCGATCCAACCCCGGGCTGGGGCCGCCAGGGGCATGGCTATACCCAAGCACGGGCCGGGAAGAGGGGCGGGGCTGACGCTCTTGGACATGAGCCCCGGCCACATGGCGGCCGGGGTCCCCAGGCGCAATCCAGCTTGTCTCCTGGGAAGCAACCCACAGTCTTCACGCTCCCTCAGAAGACTGTTTCATGGAGGCTGGACCCCCACGCGCCGCCCTCTTTGGGCTTAGCGTGGGCGAGCAGGTCCAGCCGATCCCACCCCCGGGCTGGGGCCGCCAGGGGCGTGGCTAGACCCAAGCCCGGGCCGGGAAGAGGGGCGGGGCTAATGCTCGGGCAAGTGAGCCCCGGCCACATGGGGGCCAGGGTCCCCAGGCGCAATCCAGCTTGTCTCCTGGGAAGCAACCCACAGTCTTCACGCTCCCTCAGAAGACTGTTTCGGGGCGGCTGGACCCCCACGTGCGGCCCTCTTTGGGCTTAGCGTGGGCGAGCAGGTCCAGCCGATCCCACCCCCGGGCTGGGGCCGCCAGGGGCGTGGCTAGACTCAAGCCCGGGCCGGGAAGAGGGGCGGGGCTGACGGTCTTGGACGTGAGCCCCGGCCACATGGCGCCCAGGGTCCCCAGGCGCAATCCAGCTTGTCTCCTGGGAAGCAACCCACAGTCTTCACGCTCCCTCGGTAGACTGTTTTAGGGCGGCTGGACCCCCACGCGCAGCCCCCTTTGGGCTTAGCGTGGGCGAGCAGGTCCAGCCGATCCCACCCCCGGGCTGGGGCCGCCAGGGGCGTGGCTAGACCCAAGCCCGGGCCGGGAAGAGGGCGGGGCTGACGCTCTTGGACGTGAGCCCCAGCCACATGCCGGCCTGGGTCCCCAGGCGCAATCCAGCTTGTCTCCTGGGAAGCAACCCACAGTCTTCACGCTCCCTCAGAAGACTGTTTCATGGCGGCTGGACCCCACGCGCCGCCCTCCTTGGGCTTAGCATGGGCGAGCAGGTCCAGCCAATCCCACCCCCAAACTGGGGCCGCCAGGGGCGTGGCTAGACAAAGCCCGGGCCGGGAAGTGGGGCGGGGCTGATGCTCTTGGACGTGAGCCCCGGCCACATGGAGGGCAGGGTCCCCAGGCGCAATCCAGCGTGTCTCCTGGGAAGCAACCCAGTCTCACGCTCCCTCAGAAAACTGTTTCTGCGTGGCTGGACCCCCATGCGCCACCCTCTTTGGGCTTAGTGTCGGCAAGCACGTACAGCCGATCCCACCCCCAAACTGGGGCCGCCAGGGGCGTGGCTAGACCCAAGCCCGGGTCTGGAAGAGGGCGGGGCTGATGCTCGGGCACGTGAGCCCCGGCCACATGGCGGCCAGGGTCCCCAGGTGCAATCCAGCTTGTCTCTTGGAAGCAACCCACAGTCTTCACGCTCCCGCAGAATACTGTTTTGGGGCGGATGGACCCCCACGTGCGGCCCTCTTTGGCCTTAGTGTCGGCGAGCAGGTCCATCTGATCCCACCCCCGGGCTGGGGCCGTCAGGGGCGTGGCTAGACCCAAGCCCGGGCCGGGAAGAGGGGCGGGGCTGACGCTCTTGGACGTGAGCCCCGGCCACATGGAGGCCAGGGTCCTCAGGCGCAATCCAGCTTGTCTCTTGGGAAGCAACCCACAGTCTTCATGCTCCCTCGGAAGACTGTTTCGGGGCGGCTGGACCCCCACGCGCGGCCCTCTTTGGGCTTAGCGTGGGCGAGCAGGTCCAGCAGATCCCACCCCCGGGCTGGGGCCGCCAGGGGCGTGGCTAGACCCAAGCCCGGGCCAGGAAGAGGGGCGGGGCTGAGGCTCGGGGACGTGAGCCCCGGCCACATGGCGGCCGGTCTCCCCCAGCGCAATCCAGCTTGTCTCCTGGGAAGCATCCCACAGTCTTCACGCTCCCTCGGCAAACAGTTTCATTGCTGTTGGACCCCCACGCGCGGCCCTCTTAGGGCGTAGCGTCGCCGAGCAGGTCCAGCCGATCCCACCCCCAAACTGGGGCCGCCAGGGGCGTGGCTAGACCCAAGCCCGGGCCGGGAAGAGGGGCGGGGCTGATGCTCGGGGACGTGAGCCCCGGCCACATGGCGGCCAGGGTCCCAGGCGCAATCCAGCTTGTCTCCTGGGAAGCAACCCACAGTCTTCACGCTCCCTCAGAAGACTGTTTCATGGAGGCTGGACGCCCACGCGCGGCCCACTTTGGGCTTAGTGTTGGCGAGCAGGTCCAGCCGATCCCACCCCCGGGCTGGGGCCACCAGGGGCGTGGCTAGACCCAAGCCCGGGCCGGGAAGAGGGGCGGGGCTGACGCTCTTGGACGTGAGCCCCGGCCACATGGAGGCCAGGGTCCCCAGGCGCAATCCAGCTTGTCTCCTGGGAAGCAACCCACAGTCTTCATGCTCCCTCAGAAGACTGTTTTGAGGCAGCTGTACCCCCATGCGCCGCCCTCTTTGGGCTTAGCGTGGGCAAGCAGGTCCTACCGATCCCACCCCCGGGCTGGAGCTGCAAGGGGCGTGGCTAGACCCAAGCCCGGGCCAGGAAGAGGGGCGGGGCTGACGCTCGGGGATGTGAGCCCCAGCCACATGGCGGGCGGGGTCCCAGGCGCAATCCAGCTTGTCTCCTGGGAAGCAACCCACAGTCTTCACGCTCCCTCAGAAGACTGTTTCGGGGTGGCTGGACCCCCACGCGCGGCCCTCTTTGGGCTTAGTGTTGGCGAGCAGGTCCAGCCGATCCCACCCCCGGGCTGGGGCCACCAGGGGCGTGGCTAGACCCAAGCCCGGGCCGGGAAGAGGGGCGGGGCTGACGCTCTTGGACGTGAGCCCCGGCCACATGGAGGCCAGGGTCCTCAGGCGCAATCCAGCTTGTCTCTTGGGAAGCAACCCACAGTCTTCATGCTCCCTCAGAAGACTGTTTCGGGGCGGCTGGACCCCAATGCACGGCCCTCTTAGGGCTTAGCATCGGCGAGCAGGTCCAGCCCATCCCACCCCCGGGCTGGGGCCGCCAGGGGCGTGGCTAGACCCAAGCCCGGGCCGGGATGAGGGGCGGGGCTGACGCTCGGGGATGTGAGCCCCGGCCACATGGAGGCCAGGGTCCCCAGGTGCAATCCAGCTTGTCTCCTGGGAAGCAACCCACAGTCTTCACGCTCCCTCAGAAGACTGTTTCGAGGCGACTGGACCCCCACGTGACGCCCGCTTTGGCCTTAGTGTCGGCGAGCAGGTCCATCTGATCCCACCCCCGGGCTGGGGCCGTCAGGGGCGTGGCTAGAACCAAGCCCGGGCCTGGAAGAGGGTGGGGCTGATGCTCGGGGACGTGAGCCCCGGCCACATGGCGGCCAGGGTCCCCAGGCGCAATCCAGCTTGTCTCTTGGGAAGCAACCCTCAGTCTTCACGCTCCCTCAGAAGACTGTTTCGGGGCGGCTGGACCCCCACGTGCTGCCCTCTTAGGGCTTAGCGTGGGCGAGCAGGTCCAGCCGATCCCACCCCAGGGCTGGGGCCGTTAGGGGCGTGGCTAGACCCAAGCCCGGGCCTGGAAGAGGGGCGGGGCTGATGCTCGGGGACGTGAGCCCCGGCCACATGGCGGCCAGGGTCCCCAGGCGCAATCCAGCTTGTCTCCTGGGAAGCAACCCACAGTCTTCACGCTCCCTCAGAAGACTGTTTCATGGAGGCTGGACCCCCACGCGCGGCCCTCTTTGGGCTTAGTGTTGGCGAGCAGGTCCAGCCGATCCCACCCCCGGGCTGGGGCCGCCAGGGGCGTGGCTAGACCCAAGCCCGGGCCGGGAAGAGGGGCGGGGCTGATGCTCGGGGACGTGAGCCCCGGCCACATGGCGGCTGGGGTCCCCAGGCGCAATCCAGCTTGTCTTCTGGGAAGCAACCCACAGTCTTCATGCTCCCTCGGAAGACTGTTTCGGGACGGCAGGACCCCCATGTGCGGCCCTCTTTGGGCTTAGTGTGGGCGAGCAGGTCCAGCCGATCCCACCCCCGGGCTGGGGCCGCAAGGGGCGTGGCTAGACCCAAGCCCGGGCCAGGAAGAGGGGCGGGGCTGACGCTCGGGGACGTGAGCCCCGGCCACATGGCGGCCAGGGTCCCCAGGCGCAATCCAGCTTGTCTCCTGGGAAGCAACCCACAGTCTTCACGGTCCCTCAGAAGACTGTTTCGGGGAGGGTGCACCCCCATGCGCGGCCCTCTTTGGGCTTAGCGTGGGCGAGCAGGTCCAGCCGATCCCACCCCCGGGCTGGGGCCGCCAGGGGCGTGGCTAGACCCAAGCCCGGGCGGGGAAGAGGGGCGGGGCTGACGATTGGGGACGTGAGCCCCGGCCACATGGCGGCCGGGGTCCCCACGCGCAATCAAGCTTGTCTCCTGGGAAGCAACCCACAGTCTTCACGCTCCCTCGGAAAACAGTTTCATTGCGGTTGGACCCCAACGCGCGGCCCTCTTAGGGCTTAGCGTCGCCGAGCAGGTCCAGTGGATCCCACCCCCAAACTGGGGCCGCCAGGGGCGTGGCTAGACCCAAGCCCGGGCCTGGAAGAGGGCGGGGCTGACGCTCGGGGACGTGAGCCCCGGCCACATGGCGGCCGGGGTCCCCAGGCGCAATCCAGCTTGTCTCCTGGGAAGCAACCCACAGTCTTCACGCTCGCTCAGAAGACTGTTTCGTGGCGCCTGGACCACCCCCACGCGCCGCCCTCTTTGGGCTTAGCGTGGGCGAGCAGGTCCAACCAATCCCACCCCCGGGCTGGGGCCGTCAGGGGCGTGGCTAGACCCAAGCCCGGGCCGGAAAGAGGGGCGGGGCTGACGCTCGGGGACGTGAGCCCCGGCCACATGGCGGCCTGGTGTCCCCAGGCGCAATCCACCTTGTCTCCTGGGAAGCAACCCAGTCTTCACGCTCCCTCAGAAGACTGTTTCTGTGTGGCTGGACCCCCACGCGCGGCCCTCTTTGGGCTTAGCGTGGGCGAGAAGGTCCAGCCGATCCCACCCCCAGGCTGGGGCCGTCAGGGGCGTGGCTAGACCCAAGCCCGGGCCGGGAAGAGGGGCGGGGCTGATGCTCTTGGACGTGAGCCCCGGCCACATGGCGGCCCGGGGTCAGCAGGCGCAATCCAGCTTGTCTCCTGGGAAGCAACCCACAGTCTTCACGCTCCCTCAGAAGACTGTTTCTGGGTGGCTGGACCCCCACGCGCGGCCCTCTTTGGGCTTAGCGTGGGCGAGTAGGTCCAGCCGATCCCACCCCCTGGCTGGGGCCGCCAGGTGCGTGGCTAGACCCAAGCCCGGGCCGGGAAGAGGGGCGGGGCTGATGCTCGGAAAAGTGAACCCCGGCCACATGGAGGCCAGGGTCCCCAGGCGCAATCCAGCTTGTCTCCTGGGAAGCAACCCACAGTCTTCACGCTCCCTCAGAAGACTGTTTCGGGGAGGATGCACCCCCATGCGCGGCCCTCTTTGGGCTTAGCGTCGGCAAGCAGGTACAGCCGATCCCACCCCCGGGCTGGGGCCGCCAGGGGCGTGGCTAGACCCAAGCCCGGGCCTGGAAGAGGGCGGGGCTGACGCTCGGCAACTTGTGCCACAGCCACATGGCGGCCAGGGTCCCCAGGCGCAATCCAGCTTGTCTCCTGGGAAGCAACCCACAGTCTTCACGCTCCCTCAGAAGACTGCTTCGGGGACGGCTGGACCCCTACGTGCGGCCCTCTTTGGGCTTAGCATGGGCGAGCAGGTCCAGCCGATCCCACCCCCGGGCTGGGGCCGCCAGGGGCGTGGCTAGACCCAAGCCCGGGCCGGGAAGAGGGGCGGGGCTGACGCTCGGGGACGTGAGCCCCGGCCACATGGCGGCTGGGGTCCCCAGGCGCAATCCAGCTTGTCTCCTGGGAAGCAACCCACAGTCTTCACGCTCCTTCAGAAGACTGTTTTGTTGCGGCTGGACCCCCACGCGCCGCCCTCTTTGGGCTTATCGTGGGCGAGCAGGTCCAACCGATCCCACCCCCGGGCTGGGGCCGCCAGGGCCGTGGCTAGACCCAAGCCCGGGCCAGAAAGAGGGGCGGGGCTGACGCTCGGGGACGTGAGCCCCGGCCACATGGAGGCCAGGCTCCCCAGGCGCAATCCAGCTTGTCTCCTGGGAAGCAACCTACAGTCTTCACGCTCCCTCAGAAGACTGCTTCGGGGACGGCTGGACCCCTACGTGCGGCCCTCTTTGGGCTTAGCGTGGGCGAGCAGGTCCAGCAGATCCCACCCCCGGGCTGGGGCCGCCAGGCGCGTGGCTAGACCCAAGCCCGGGCCTTGAAGAGGGGCGGGGCTGACGCTCGGGGACGTGAGCCCCGGCCACATGGCGGCCAGGGTCCCCAGGCGCAATCCAGCTTGTCTCCTGGGAAGCAACCCACAGTCTTCACGCTCCCTCAGAAGACTGTTTCTGGGTGGCTGGACCCCCACGCGCGGCCCTCTTTGGGCTTAGCGTGGGCAAGCAGGTCCAGCCGATCCCACCCCCGGGCTGGGGCCGCCAGGGGCGTGGCTAGACCCAAGCCCGGGCCGGAAAGAGGGGCGGGGCTGACGCTTGGGGACGTGAGCCCCGGCCACATGGCGGCCAGGGTCCCCAGGCGCAATCCAGCTTGTCTCCTGGGAAGCAACCCACACTCTTCACGCTCCCTCAGAAGACTGTTTCTGGGTGGCTGGACCCCCACGCGCGGCCCACTTTGGGCTTAGCATGGGCGAGCAGGTCCAGCCGATCCCACCCCCGGGCTGGGGCCGCCAGGGGCGTGGCTAGACCCAAGCCCGGGCCGGGAAGAGGGGCGGGGCTGACGCTCTTGGACGTGAGCCCCGGCCACATGGCGGCCAGGGTCCCCAGGCGCAATCCAGCTTGTCTCCTGGGAAGCAACCCACAGTCTTCACGCTCCCTTGGAAGACTGCTTTTGGGCGACTGGACCCCCACGTGCGGCCCTCTTTGGGCTTAGCATCGGCAAGCAGGTCCAGCCGATCCAACCCCGGGCTGGGGCCGCCAGGGGCATGGCTATACCCAAGCCCGGGCCGGGAAGAGGGGCGGGGCTGACGCTCTTGGACATGAGCCCCGGCCACATGGCTGCCGGGGTCCCCAGGCGCAATCCAGCTTGTCTCCTGGTAAGCAACCCACAGTCTTCACGCTCCCTCGGAAGACATTGTCCTTGCGGCTGGACCACTTCGTGCGGCCATCTTTGGGTTTAGCATCGGCGAGCAGGTCCAGCCGATCCCACCCCCAAGCTGGGGCCGTCAGGGGCGTGGATAGACCCAAGCCCGGGCCTGGAAGAGGGCGGGGCTGACGCTCGGGGACGTGAGCCCCGGCCACATGGCGGCCGGGGTCCCCAGGCGCAATCCAGCTTGTCTCCTGGGAAGCAACCCACAGTCTTCACGCTCGCTCAGAAGACTGTTTCGTGGCGCCTGGACCACCCCCACGCGCCGCCCTCTTTGGGCTTAGCGTGGGCGAGCAGGTCCAACCGATCCCACCCCCGGGCTGGGGCCGCCAGGGGCGTGGCTAGACCCAAGCCCTGGCCGGGAAGAGGGGCGGGGCTGATGCTCGGGGACGTGAGCCCCGGCCACATGGCGGCCTGGTGTCCCCAGGCGCAATCCACCTTGTCTCCTGGGAAGCAACCCAGTCTTCACGCTCCCTCAGAAGACTGTTTCTGTGTGGCTGGACCCCCACGCGCGGCCCTCTTTGGGCTTAGCATGGGCGAGCAGGTCCAGCAGATCCCACCCCCGGGCTGGGGCCGTCAGGGGCGTGGCTAGACCCAAGCCCGGGCAGGGAAGAGGGGCGGTGCTGATGCTCTTGGACGTGAGCCCCGGCCACATGGCGGCCCGGGGTCTCCAGGCGCAATCCAGCTTGTCTCCTGGGAAGCAACCCACAGTCTTCACGCTCCCTCAGAAGACTGTTTCGGGGTGGCTGGACCCCCACGCGCGGCCCTCTTTGGGCTTAGCATGGGCGAGCAGGTCCATCCGATCCCACCCCCGGGCTGGGGCCGCCAGGGGCGTGGCTAGACCCAAGCCCTGGCCTGGTGAAGGGGCGGGGTTGATGCTCGGGGACGTGAGCCCCGGCCACATGGGGACCAGGGTCCCCAGGTGCAATCCAGCTTGTCTCCTGTGAAGCAACCCACAGTCTTCACGCTCCCTTGGAAGACTGCTTTGGGGCGGCTGGACCCCCACGCGCGGCCCTCTTTAAGGTAGCATCGGCCAGCGGGTACAGCCGATCCCACCCCCGGGCTGGGGCCGTCAGGGGCGTGGCTAGACCCAAGCCCGGGCCGGGAAGAGGGGTGGGGCTGATGCTCAGGGACGTGAGCCCCGGCCACATGGCGGCCAGGGTCCCCAGGCGCAATCCAGCTTGTCTCCTGGGAAGCAACCCACAGTCTTCACGCTCCCTCAGAAGACTGTTTTGTTGCGGCTGGACCGCCTCGTGCGCGGCCCTCTTTGGGCTTAGCATGGGCGAGCAGGTCCAGCCGATCCCACCCCCGGGCTGGGGCCGCCAGGGGCGTGGCTAGACCCAAGCCCGGGCCGGAAAGAGGGGCGTGGCTGACGCTTGGGGACGTGAGCCCCGGCCACATGGCGGCCAGGGTCCTCAGGCGCAATCCAGCTTGTCTCTTGGGAAGCAACCCACAGTCTTCACGCTCCCTCAGAAGACTGTTTCGGGGCGGCTGGACCCCAATGCACGGCCCTCTTAGGGCTTAGCATCGGCGAGCAGGTTCAGCCGATCCCACCCCCGGGCTGGGGCCGCCAGGGGCGTGGCTAGACCCAAGCCCGGGTCAGGAAGAGGGGCGGGGCTGACGCTCGGGGACGTGAGCCCCGGCCACATGGCGGCCAGGGTCCTCAGGCGCAATCCAGCTTGTCTCCTGGGAAGCAACCCACAGTCTTCACGCTCCCTCAGAAGACTGTTTCTGGGTGGCTGGACCCCCACGCGTGGCCCTCTTTGGGTTCAGGGTGGGCGAGCAGTTCCAGCCGATCCCACCCCCGGGCTGGGGCAGCCAGTGGCATGGCTAGACCCAAGCCCGGGCTGGGAAGAGGGTCGGGGCTGACGCTCGGGGACGTGAGCCCCGGCCACATGGCGGCCAGGGTCTCCAGGCGCAATCCAGCTGGTCTCCTGGGAAGCAACCCACAGTTTCACGCTCCCTCAGAAGACTGTTTCGGGGCGGCTGGACCCCCACGCGCGGCCCTCTTTGGGCTTAGCGTGGGCGAGCAGGTCCAGCCGATCCCACCCCCTGGCTGGGGCCGCCAGGGGCGTGGCTAGACTCAAGCCCGGGCCTGGAAGAGGGTCGGGGCTGACGCTCGGGGACGTGAGCCCCGGCCACATGGAGGCCAGGGTCCTCAGGCGCAATCCAGCTTGTCTCTTGGGAAGCAACCCACAGTCTTCACGCTCCCTCAGAAGACTGTTTCGGGGCAGCTGGACCCCCACGTGCTGCCCTCTTTGGGCTTAGCATCGGCCAGCAGGTCCAGCGGATCCCACCCCCGGGCTGGGGCCGCCAGGGGCGTGGCAAGACCCAAGCCCGGGCCGGGAAGAGGGGCGGGGCTGACGCTCGGGGACGTGAGCCCCGGCCACATGGCGCCCAGGTTCCCCAGGCGCAATCCAGCTTGTCTCCTGGGAAGCAACCCACAGTCTTCACGCTCCCTCGGTAGACTGTTTTAGGGCGGCTGGACCCCCACGCGCAGCCCCCTTTGGGCTTAGCGTGGGCGAGCAGGTCCAGCCGATCCCACCCCCGGGCTGGGGCCGCCAGGGGCGTGGCTAGACCCAAGCCCGGGCCGGGAAGAGGGCGGGGCTGACGCTCTTGGACGTGATCCCCAGCCACATGGCGGCCTGGGTCCCCAGGCGCAATCCAGCTTGTCTCCTGGGAAGCAACCCACAGTCTTCACGCTCCCTCAGAAGACTGTTTCATGGCGGCTGGACCCCACGCGCCGCCCTCCTTGGGCTTAGCATGGGCGAGCAGGTCCAGCCAATCCCACCCCCAAACTGGGGCCGCCAGGGGCGTGGCTAGACAAAGCCCGGGCCGGGAAGTGGGGCGGGGCTGATGCTCTTGGACGTGAGCCCCGGCCACATGGAGGGCAGGGTCCCCAGGCGCAATCCAGCGTGTCTCCTGGGAAGCAACCCAGTCTCACGCTCCCTCAGAAAACTGTTTCTGCGTGGCTGGACCCCCATGCGCCACCCTCTTTGGGCTTAGTGTCGGCAAGCACGTACAGCCGATCCCACCCCCAAACTGGGGCCGCCAGGGGCGTGGCTAGACCCAAGCCCGGGTCTGGAAGAGGGCGGGGCTGATGCTCGGGCACGTGAGCCCCGGCCACATGGCGGCCAGGGTCCCCAGGCGCAATCCAGCTTGTCTCCTGGGAAGCAACCCACAGTCTTCACGCTCGCTCAGAAGACTGTTTCGTGGCGCCTGGACCACCCCCACGCGCCGCCCTCTTTGGGCTTAGCGTGGGCGAGCAGGTCCAACCGATCCCACCCCCGGGCTGGGGCCGCCAGGGGCGTGGCTAGACCCAAGCCCTGGCCGGGAAGAGGGGCGGGGCTGATGCTCGGGGACGTGAGCCCCGGCCACATGGCGGCCTGGTGTCCCCAGGCGCAATCCACCTTGTCTCCTGGGAAGCAACCCAGTCTTCACGCTCCCTCAGAAGACTGTTTCTGTGTGGCTGGACCCCCACGCGCGGCCCTCTTTGGGCTTAGCATGGGCGAGAAGGTCCAGCCGATCCCACCCCCGGGCTGGGGCCGTCAGGGGCGTGGCTAGACCCAAGCCCGGGCAGGGAAGAGGGGCGGTGCTGATGCTCTTGGACGTGAGCCCCGGCCACATGGCGGCCCGGGGTCTCCAGGCGCAATCCAGCTTGTCTCCTGGGAAGCAACCCACAGTCTTCACGCTCCCTCAGAAGACTGTTTCTGGGTGGCTGGACCCCCACGCGCGGCCCTCTTTGGGCTTAGCGTGGGCGAGTAGGTCCAGCCGATCCCACCCCCTGGCTGGGGCCGCCAGGTGCGTGGCTAGACCCAAGCCCGGGCCGGGAAGAGGGGCGGGGCTGATGCTCGGAAAAGTGAACCCCAGCCACATGGCGGCCAGGGTCCCCAGGCGCAATCCAGCTTGTCTCCTGGGAAGCAACCCACAGTCTTCACGCTCCCTCGGAAGACAGTTTTGGGGCGCCTGGACCCCCGCGCGTTGCCCTCTTTGGGCTATGTGTCGACGAGCAGGTCCAGCCGATCCCACCCCCGGGCTGGGGCTGTCAGGGGCGTGGCTAGACCCAAGCCCAGGCCTGGAAGAGGGCGGGGCTGACGCTCTTGGACGTGAGCCCCGGCCACATGGCGGCCGGGTTCCCCAGGCGCAATCCAGCTTGTCTCTTGGGAAGCAACCCACAGTCTTCACGCTCGCACAGAAGACTGTTTCGGGGAGGCTGGACCCCCACGTGCGGCCATCTTTGGGCTTAGCATGGGCGAGCAGGTCCATCCGATCCCACCCCCGGGCTGGGGCCGCCAGGGGCGTGGCTAGACCCAAGCCCTGGCCGGGTGAAGGGGCGGGGTTGATGCTCGGGGACGTGAGCCCCGGCCACATGGGGACCAGGGTCCCCAGGTGCAATCCAGCTTGTCTCCTGTGAAGCAACCCACAGTCTTCACGCTCCCTTGGAAGACTGCTTTGGGGCGGCTGGACCCCCACGCGCGGCCCTCTTTAAGGTAGCATCGGCCAGCGGGTACAGCCGATCCCACCCCCGGGCTGGGGCCGTCAGGGGCGTGGCTAGACCCAAGCCCGGGCCGGGAAGAGGGGTGGGGCTGATGCTCAGGGACGTGAGCCCCGGCCACATGGCGGCCGGGGTCCCCAGGCGCAATCCAGCTTGTCTCCTGGGAAGCAACCCACAGTCTTCACGCTCCCTCAGAAGACTGTTTTGTTGCGGCTGGACCGCCTCGTGCGCGGCCCTCTTTGGGCTTAGCATGGGCGAGCAGGTCCAGCCGATCCCACCCCCGGGCTGGGGCCGCCAGGGGCGTGGCTAGACCCAAGCCCGGGCCGGAAAGAGGGGCGTGGCTGACGCTTGGGGACGTGAGCCCAGGCCACATGGCGGCCAGGGTCCTCAGGCGCAATCCAGCTTGTCTCTTGGGAGGCAACCCACAGTCTTCACGCTCCCTCAGAAGACTGTTTCGGGGCGGCTGGACCCCAATGCACGGCCCTCTTAGGGCTTAGCATCGGCGAGCAGGTTCAGCCGATCCCACCCCCGGGCTGGGGCCGCCAGGGGCGTGGCTAGACCCAAGCCCGGGCCAGGAAGAGGGGCGGGGCTGAGGCTCGGGGACGTGAGCCCCGGCCACATGGCGGCCAGGGTCCTCAGGCGCAATCCAGCTTGTCTCCTGGGAAGCAACCCACAGTCTTCACGCTCCCTCAGAAGACTGTTTCTGGGTGGCTGGACCCCCACGCGTGGCCCTCTTTGGGTTCAGGGTGGGCGAGCAGTTCCAGCCGATCCCACCCCCGGGCTGGGGCAGCCAGTGGCATGGCTAGACCCAAGCCCGGGCTGGGAAGAGGGTCGGGGCTGACGCTCGGGGACGTGAGCCCCGGCCACATGGCGGCCAGGGTCTCCAGGCGCAATCCAGCTGGTCTCCTGGGAAGCAACCCACAGTCTTCACGCTCCCTCAGAAGACTGTTTCGGGGCGGCTGGACCCCCACGCGCGGCCCTCTTTGGGCTTAGCGTGGGCGAGCAGGTCCAGCCGATCCCACCCCCGGGCTGGGGCCGCCAGGGGCGTGGCTAGACTCAAGCCCGGGCCTGGAAGAGGGTCGGGGCTGACGCTCGGGGACGTGAGCCCCGGCCACATGGAGGCCAGGGTCCTCAGGCGCAATCCAGCTTGTCTCTTGGGAAGCAACCCACAGTCTTCACGCTCCCTCAGAAGACTGTTTCGGGGCAGCTGGACCCCCACGTGCTGCCCTCTTTGGGCTTAGCATCGGCCAGCAGGTCCAGCGGATCCCACCCCCGGGCTGGGGCCGCCAGGGGCGTGGCAAGACCCAAGCCCGGGCCGGGAAGAGGGGCGGGGCTGACGCTCGGGGACGTGAGCCCCGGCCACATGGCGCCCAGGGTCCCCAGGCGCAATCCAGCTTGTCTCCTGGGAAGCAACCCACAGTCTTCACGCTCCCTCGGTAGACTGTTTTAGGGCGGCTGGACCCCCACGCGCAGCCCCCTTTGGGCTTAGCGTGGGCGAGCAGGTCCAGCCGATCCCACCCCCGGGCTGGGGCCGCCAGGGGCGTGGCTAGACCCAAGCCCGGGCCGGGAAGAGGGCGGGGCTGACGCTCTTGGACGTGATCCCCAGCCACATGGCGGCCTGGGTCCCCAGGCGCAATCCAGCTTGTCTCCTGGGAAGCAACCCACAGTCTTCACGCTCCCTCAGAAGACTGTTTCATGGCGGCTGGACCCCACGCGCCGCCCTCCTTGGGCTTAGCATGGGCGAGCAGGTCCAGCCAATCCCACCCCCAAACTGGGGCCGCCAGGGGCGTGGCTAGACAAAGCCCGGGCCGGGAAGTGGGGCGGGGCTGATGCTCTTGGACGTGAGCCCCGGCCACATGGAGGGCAGGGTCCCCAGGCGCAATCCAGCGTGTCTCCTGGGAAGCAACCCAGTCTCACGCTCCCTCAGAAAACTGTTTCTGCGTGGCTGGACCCCCATGCGCCACCCTCTTTGGGCTTAGTGTCGGCAAGCACGTACAGCCGATCCCACCCCCAAACTGGGGCCGCCAGGGGCGTGGCTAGACCCAAGCCCGGGTCTGGAAGAGGGCGGGGCTGATGCTCGGGCACGTGAGCCCCGGCCACATGGCGGCCAGGGTCCCCAGGTGCAATCCAGCTTGTCTCTTGGAAGCAACCCACAGTCTTCACGCTCCCGCAGAATACTGTTTTGGGGCGGATGGACCCCCACGTGCGGCCCTCTTTGGCCTTAGTGTCGGCGAGCAGGTCCATCTGATCCCACCCCCGGGCTGGGGCCGTCAGGGGCGTGGCTAGACCCAAGCCCGGGCCGGGAAGAGGGGCGGGGCTGACGCTCTTGGACGTGAGCCCCGGCCACATGGAGGCCAGGGTCCTCAGGCGCAATCCAGCTTGTCTCTTGGGAAGCAACCCACAGTCTTCATGCTCCCTCGGAAGACTGTTTCGGGGCGGCTGGACCCCCACGCGCGGCCCTCTTTGGGCTTAGCGTGGGCGAGCAGGTCCAGCAGATCCCACCCCCGGGCTGGGGCCGCCAGGGGCGTGGCTAGACCCAAGCCCGGGCCAGGAAGAGGGGCGGGGCTGAGGCTCGGGGACGTGAGCCCCGGCCACATGGCGGCCGGTCTCCCCCAGCGCAATCCAGCTTGTCTCCTGGGAAGCATCCCACAGTCTTCACGCTCCCTCGGCAAACAGTTTCATTGCTGTTGGACCCCCACGCGCGGCCCTCTTAGGGCGTAGCGTCGCCGAGCAGGTCCAGCCGATCCCACCCCCAAACTGGGGCCGCCAGGGGCGTGGCTAGACCCAAGCCCGGGCCGGGAAGAGGGGCGGGGCTGATGCTCGGGGACGTGAGCCCCGGCCACATGGCGGCCAGGGTCCCCAGGCGCAATCCAGCTTTTCTCCTGGGAAGCAACCCACAGTCTTCACGCTCCCTTGGAAGACTGTTTTGGGGCGGCTGGACCCCCACGCGCGGCCCTCTTTGGGCTTAGCGTCGCCGAGCAGGTCCAGCCGATCCCACCCCCGGGCTGGGGCCGTCAGGGGCGTGGCTAGACCCAAGCCCGGGCCAGGAAGAGGGGCGGGGCTGACGCTCGGGGACGTGAGCCCCGGCCACATGGCGGCCGGGGTCCTCAGGCGCAATCCAGCTTGTCTCCTGGGAAGCAACCCACAGTCTTCACGCTCCCTCGGAAGACTGTTTCGGGGCGGCTGGACCTCCATGAGCGGCCCTCTTTGGGCTTAGCATGGGCGAGCAGGTCCAGTGGATCCCACCCCCGGGCTGGTGCCGATAGGGGCGTGGCTAGACCCAAGCCCGGGCTGGGAAGAGGGGCGGGGCTGACGCTAGGGGACGTGAGCCCCGGCCACATGAAGGCCAGGGTCCCCAGGCGCAATCCAGCTTGTCTCCTGGGAAGCAACCCACAGTCTTCACGCTCCCTCAGAAGACTGTTTCGGGGAGGGTGCACCCCCATGCGCGGCCCTCTTTGGGCTTAGTGTGACGAGCAGGTCCAGCCGATCCCACCCCCGGGCTGGGGCCGTCAGGGGCGTGGCTAGAACCAAGCCCGGGCCTGGAAGAGGGCGGGGCTGATGCTCGGGGACGTGAGCCCCGGCCACATGGCGGCCAGGGTCCCCAGGCGCAATCCAGCTTGTCTCTTGGGAAGCAACCCTCAGTCTTCACGCTCCCTCAGAAGACTGTTTCGGGGCGGCTGGACCCCCACGTGCTGCCCTCTTAGGGCTTAGCGTGGGCGAGCAGGTCCAGCCTATCCCACCCCCGGGCTGGGGCCGTTAGGGGCGTGGCTAGACCCAAGCCCGGGCCGGGAAGAGGGGCGGGGCTGATGCTCGGGGACGTGAGCCCCGGCCACATGGCGGCCAGGGTCCCCAGGCGCAATCCAGCTTGTCTCCTGGGAAGCAACCCACAGTCTTCACGCTCCCTCAGAAGACTGTTTCATGGAGGCTGGACCCCCACGCGCGGCCCTCTTTGGGCTTAGTGTTGGCAAGCAGGTCCAGCCCTCCCACCCCCGGGCTGGGGCCACCAGGGGCGTGGCTAGACCCAAGCCCGGGCCGGGAAGAGGGGCGGGGCTGATGCTCGGGGACGTCAGCCCCGGCCACATGGTGGCCGGGGTCCCCAGGCGCAATCCAGCTTGTCTCTTGGGAAGCAACCAACAGTCTTCACGCTCGCTCAGAAGACTGTTTTAGGGCAGCTGGACCCCCACGTGCTGCCCTCTTTGGGCTTAGTGTCGGCGAGCAGGTCCAGCCGATCCCACCCCCGGGCTGGGGCCGCCAGGGGCGTGGCTAGACCCAAGCCCGGGCCAGGAAGAGGGGCGGGGCTGACGCCCGGGGACGTGAGCCCCGGCCACATTGCGCCTAGGGTCCCCAGGCGCAATCCAGCTTGTCTCTTGGGAAGCAACCCACAGTCTTCACGCTCCCTCGGTAGACTGTTTTAGGGCGGCTGGACCCCCACGCGCAGCCCTCTTTGGGCTTAGCGTGGGCGAGCAGGTCCAGCCGATCCCACCCCCGGGCTGGGGCCGTCAGGGGCGTGGCTAGACCCAAGCCCTGGCCGGGAAGAGGGCGGGGCTGACGCTCTTGGACGTGAGCCCCAGCCACATGGCGGCCAGGGTCCCCAGGCGCAATCCAGCTTGTCTCCTGGGAAGCAACCCACAGTCTTCACGCTCCCTCAGAAGACTGTTTCATGGCGGCTGGACCCCACGCGCCGCCCTCCTTGGGCTTAGCATGGGCGAGCAGGTCCAGCCAATCCCACCCCCGGGCTGGGGCCGCCAGGGGCGTGGCTAGACCCATGCCCGGGCCGGGAAGAGGGGCGGGGCTGACGCTCTTGGACGTGAGCCCCGGCCACATGGCGCCCAGGGTCCCCAGGCGCAATCCAGCTTGTCTCCTGGGAAGCAACCCACAGTCTTCATGCTCCCTCAGAAGACTGTTTTGAGGCAGCTGTACCCCCATGCGCCGCCCTCTTTGGGCTTAGCGTGGGCAAGCAGGTCCTACCGATCCCACCCCCGGGCTGGAGCTGCAAGGGGCGTGGCTAGACCCAAGCCCGGGCCAGGAAGAGGGGCGGGGCTGACGCTCGGGGATGTGAGCCCCAGCCACATGGCGGCCGGGGTCCCAGGCGCAATCCAGCTTGTCTCCTGGGAAGCAACCCACAGTCTTCACGCTCCCTCAGAAGACTGTTTCATGGAGGCTGGACCCCCACGCGCGGCCCTCTTTGGGCTTAGTGTTGGCGAGCAGGTCCAGCCGATCCCACCCCCGGGCTGGGGCCGTCAGGGGCGTGGCTAGACCCAAGCCCGGGCCGGGAAGAGGGGCGGGGCTGATGCTCGGGGACGTGAGCCCCGGCCACATGGCGGCTGGGGTCCCCAGGCGCAATCCAGCTTGTCTTCTGGGAAGCAACCCACAGTCTTCATGCTCCCTCGGAAGACTGTTTCGGGACGGCAGGACCCCCATGTGCGGCCCTCTTTGGGCTTAGTGTGGGCGAGCAGGTCCAGCCGATCCCACCCCCGGGCTGGGGCCGCCAGGGGCGTGGCTAGACCCAAGCCCGGGCCAGGAAGAGGGGCGGGGCTGACGCTCGGGGACGTGAGCCCCGGCCACATGGCGGCCAGGGTCCCCAGGCGCAATCCAGCTTGTCTCCTGGGAAGCAACCCACAGTCTTCACGGTCCCTCAGAAGACTGTTTCGGGGAGGGTGCACCCCCATGCGCGGCCCTCTTTGGGCTTAGCATCGGCCAGCAGGTCCAGCCGATCCCACCCCCGGGCTGGGGCCGCCAGGGGCGTGGCTAGACCCAAGCCCGGGCCGGGAAGAGGGGCGGGGCTGACGATTGGGGACGTGAGCCCCGGCCACATGGCGGCCGGGGTCCCCACGCGCAATCAAGCTTGTCTCCTGGGAAGCAACCCACAGTCTTCACGCTCCCTCGGAAAACAGTTTCATTGCGGTTGGACCCCAACGCGCGGCCCTCTTAGGGCTTAGCGTCGCCGAGCAGGTCCAGTGGATCCCACCCCCAAACTGGGGCCGCCAGGGGCGTGGCTAGACCCAAGCCCGGGCCTGGAAGAGGGCGGGGCTGACGCTCGGGGACGTGAGCCCCGGCCACATGGCGGCCGGGTCCCCAGGCGCAATCCAGCTTGTCTCCTGGGAAGCAACCCACAGTCTTCACGCTCGCTCAGAAGACTGTTTCGTGGCGCCTGGACCACCCCCACGCGCCGCCCTCTTTGGGCTTAGCGTGGGCGAGCAGGTCCAACCAATCCCACCCCCGGGCTGGGGCCGTCAGGGGCGTGGCTAGACCCAAGCCCGGGCCGGAAAGAGGGGCGGGGCTGACGCTCGGGGACGTGAGCCCCGGCCACATGGCGGCCTGGTGTCCCCAGGCGCAATCCACCTTGTCTCCTGGGAAGCAACCCATTCTTCACGCTCCCTCAGAAGACTGTTTCTGTGTGGCTGGACCCCCACGCGCGGCCCTCTTTGGGCTTAGCGTGGGCGAGAAGGTCCAGCCGATCCCACCCCCAGGCTGGGGCCGTCAGGGTCGTGGCTAGACCCAAGCCCGGGCCGGGAAGAGGGGCGGGGCTGATGCTCTTGGACGTGAGCCCCGGCCACATGGCGGCCCGGGGTCAGCAGGCGCAATCCAGCTTGTCTCCTGGGAAGCAACCCACAGTCTTCACGCTCCCTCAGAAGACTGTTTCTGGGTGGCTGGACCCCCACGCGCGGCCCTCTTTGGGCTTAGCGTGGGCGAGTAGGTCCAGCCGATCCCACCCCCTGGCTGGGGCCGCCAGGTGCGTGGCTAGACCCAAGCCCGGGCCGGGAAGAGGGGCGGGGCTGATGCTCGGAAAAGTGAACCCCGGCCACATGGCGGCCAGGGTCCCCAGGCGCAATCCAGCTTGTCTCCTGGGAAGCAACCCACAGTCTTCACGCTCCCTCAGAAGACTGTTTCGGGGAGGATGCACCCCCATGCGCGGCCCTCTTTGGGCTTAGCGTCGGCAAGCAGGTACAGCCGATCCCACCCCCGGGCTGGGGCCGCCAGGGGCGTGGCTAGACCCAAGCCCGGGCCTGGAAGAGGGCGGGGCTGACGCTCGGCAACTTGTGCCACAGCCACATGGCGGCCAGGGTCCCCAGGCGCAATCCAGCTTGTCTCTTGGGAAGCAACCCACAGTCTTCACGCTCCCTCAGAAGACTGTTTTGGTGCGGCTGGACCCCCACGCGCCGCCCTCTTTGGGCTTAGCGTCAGCGAGCAGGTCCATCTGATCCCACCCCCGGGCTGGGGCCGCCAGGGGCGTGGCTAGACCCAAGCCCGGGCCGGGAAGAGGGGCGGGGCTGACGCTCGGGGACGTGAGCCCCGGCCACATGGAGGCCAGGCTCCCCAGGCGCAATCCAGCTTGTCTCCTGGGAAGCAACCTACAGTCTTCACGCTCCCTCAGAAGACTGCTTCGGGGACGGCTGGACCCCTACGTGCGGCCCTCTTTGGGCTTAGCGTGGGCGAGCAGGTCCAGCCGATCCCACCCCCGGGCTGGGGCCGCCAGGGGCGTGGCTAGACCCAAGCCCGGGCCGGGAAGAGGGGCGGGGCTGACGCTCGGGGACGTGAGCCCCGGCCACATGGCGGCTGGGGTCCCCAGGCGCAATCCAGCTTGTCTCCTGGGAAGCAACCCACAGTCTTCACGCTCCCTCAGAAGACTGTTTTGTTGCGGCTGGACCCCCACGCGCCGCCCTCTTTGGGCTTATCGTGGGCGAGCAGGTCCAACCGATCCCACCCCCGGGCTGGGGCCGCCAGGGCCGTGGCTAGACCCAAGCCCGGGCCAGAAAGAGGGGCGGGGCTGACGCTCGGGGACGTGAGCCCCGGCCACATGGAGGCCAGGCTCCCCAGGCGCAATCCAGCTTGTCTCCTGGGAAGCAACCTACAGTCTTCACGCTCCCTCAGAAGACTGCTTCGGGGACGGCTGGACCCCTACGTGCGGCCCTCTTTGGGCTTAGCGTGGGCGAGCAGGTCCAGCAGATCCCACCCCCGGGCTGGGGCCGCCAGGGGCGTGGCTAGACCCAAGCCCGGGCCTTGAAGAGGGGCGGGGCTGACGCTCGGGGACGTGAGCCCCGGCCACATGGCGGCCAGGGTCCCCAGGCGCAATCCAGCTTGTCTCCTGGGAAGCAACCCACAGTCTTCACGCTCCCTCAGAAGACTGTTTCTGGGTGGCTGGACCCCCACGCGCGGCCCTCTTTGGGCTTAGCGTGGGCGAGCAGGTCCAGCCGATCCCACCCCCAGGCTGGGGCCGCCAGGGGCGTGGCTAGACCCAAGCCCGGGCCGGAAAGAGGGGCGGGGCTGACGCTTGGGGACGTGAGCCCCGGCCACATGGCGGCCAGGGTCCCCAGGCGCAATCCAGCTTGTCTCCTGGGAAGCAACCCACACTCTTCACGCTCCCTCAGAAGACTGTTTCTGGGTGGCTGGACCCCCACGCGCGGCCCACTCTGGGCTTAGCATGGGCGAGCAGGTCCAGCCGATCCCACCCCCGGGCTGGGGCCGCCAGGGGCGTGGCTAGACCCAAGCCCGGGCCGGGAAGAGGGGCGGGGCTGACGCTCTTGGACGTGAGCCCCGGCCACATGGCGGCCAGGGTCCCCAGGCGCAATCCAGCTTGTCTCCTGGGAAGCAACCCACAGTCTTCACGCTCCCTTGGAAGACTGCTTTTGGGCGGCTGGACCCCCACGTGCGGCCCTCTTTGGGCTTAGCATCGGCAAGCAGGTCCAGCCGATCCAACCCCGGGCTGGGGCCGCCAGGGGCATGGCTATACCCAAGCCCGGGCCGGGAAGAGGGGCGGGGCTGACGCTCTTGGACATGAGCCCCGGCCACATGGCTGCCGGGGTCCCCAGGCGCAATCCAGCTTGTCTCCTGGTAAGCAACCCACAGTCTTCACGCTCCCTCGGAAGACATTGTCATTGCGGCTGGACCACTACGTGCGGCCATCTTTGGGTTTAGCATCGGCGAGCAGGTCCAGCCGATCCCACCCCCAAGCTGGGGCCGTCAGGGGCGTGGCTAGACCCAAGCCCGGGCCTGGAAGAGGGCGGGGCTGACGCTCGGGGACGTGAGCCCCGGCCACATGGCGGCCGGGGTCCCCAGGCGCAATCCAGCTTGTCTCCTGGGAAGCAACCCACAGTCTTCACGCTCGCTCAGAAGACTGTTTCGTGGCGCCTGGACCACCCCCACGCGCTGCCCTCTTTGGGCTTAGCGTGGGCGAGCAGGTCCAACCGATCCCACCCCCGGGCTGGGGCCGCCAGGGGCGTGGCTAGACCCAAGCCCTGGCCGGGAAGAGGGGCGGGGCTGATGCTCGGGGACGTGAGCCCCGGCCACATGGCGGCCTGGTGTCCCCAGGCGCAATCCACCTTGTCTCCTGGGAAGCAACCCAGTCTTCACGCTCCCTCAGAAGACTGTTTCTGTGTGGCTGGACCCCCACGCGCGGCCCTCTTTGGGCTTAGCATGGGCGAGAATTTCCAGCCGATCCCACCCCCGGGCTGGTGCCGACAGGGGCGTGGCTAGACCCAAGCCCGGGCAGGGAAGAGGGGCGGTGCTGATGCTCTTGGACGTGAGCCCCGGCCACATGGCGGCCCGGGGTCCCCAGGCGCAATCAAGCTTGTCTCCTGGGAAGCAACCCACAGTCTTCACGCTCCCTCAGAAGACTGTTTCTGGGTGGCTGGACCCCCACGCGCGGCCCTCTTTGGGCTTAGCGTGGGCGAGTAGGTCCAGCCGATCCCACCCCCTGGCTGGGGCCGCCAGGTGCGTGGCTAGACCCAAGCCCGGGCCGGGAAGAGGGGCGGGGCTGATGCTCGGAAAAGTGAACCCCGGCCACATGGCGGCCAGGGTCCCCAGGCGCAATCCAGCTTGTCTCCTGGGAAGCAACCCACAGTCTTCACGCTCCCTCGGAAGACAGTTTTGGGGCGCCTGGACCCCCGCGCGTTGCCCTCTTTGGGCTATGTGTCGACGAGCAGGTCCAGCCGATCCCACCCCCGGGCTGGGGCTGTCAGGGGCGTGGCTAGACCCAAGCCCAGGCCTGGAAGAGGGCGGGGCTGACGCTCTTGGACGTGAGCCCCGGCCACATGGCGGCCGGGTTCCCAAGCGCAATCCAGCTTGTCTCTTGGGAAGCAACCCACAGTCTTCACGCTCGCACAGAAGACTGTTTCGGGGAGGCTGGACCCCCACGTGCGGCCATCTTTGGGCTTAGCATGGGCGAGCAGGTCCATCCGATCCCACCCCCGGGCTGGGGCCGCCAGGGGCGTGGCTAGACCCAAGCCCTGGCCGGGTGAAGGGGCGGGGTTGATGCTCGGGGACGTGAGCCCCGGCCACATGGGGACCAGGGTCCCCAGGTGCAATCCAGCTTGTCTCCTGTGAAGCAACCCACAGTCTTCACGCTCCCTTGGAAGACTGCTTTGGGGCGGCTGGACCCCCACGCGCGGCCCTCTTTAAGGTAGCATCGGCCAGCGGGTACAGCCGATCCCACCCCCGGGCTGGGGCCGTCAGGGGCGTGGCTAGACCCAAGCCCGGGCCGGGAAGAGGGGTGGGGCTGATGCTCGGGGACGTGAGCCCCGGCCACATGGCGGCCGGGGTCCCCAGGCGCAATCCAGCTTGTCTCCTGGGAAGCAACCCACAGTCTTCACGCTCCCTCTGAAGACTGTTTTGTTGCGGCTGGACCGCCTCGTGCGCGGCCCTCTTTGGGCTTAGCATGGGCGAGCAGGTCCAGCCGATCCCACCCCCGGGCTGGGGCCGCCAGGGGCGTGGCTAGACCCAAGCCCGGGCCGGAAAGAGGGGCGTGGCTGACGCTTGGGGACGTGAGCCCCGGCCACATGGCGGCCAGGGTCCTCAGGCGCAATCCAGCTTGTCTCTTGGGAAGCAACCCACAGTCTTCACGCTCCCTCAGAAGACTGTTTCGGGGCGGCTGGACCCCAATGCACGGCCCTCTTAGGGCTTAGCATCGGCGAGCAGGTTCAGCCGATCCCACCCCCGGGCTGGGGCCGCCAGGGGCGTGGCTAGACCCAAGCCCGGGCCAGGAAGAGGGGCGGGGCTGACGCTCGGGGACGTGAGCCCCGGCCACATGGCGGCCAGGGTCCCCAGGCGCAATCCAGCTTGTCTCCTGGGAAGCAACCCACAGTCTTCACGCTCCCTCAGAAGACTGTTTCTGGGTGGCTGGACCCCCACGCGTGGCCCTCTTTGGGTTCAGGGTGGGCGAGCAGTTCCAGCCGATCCCACCCCCGGGCTGGGGCAGCCAGTGGCATGGCTAGACCCAAGCCCGGGCTGGGAAGAGGGTCGGGGCTGACGCTCGGGGACGTGAGCCCCGGCCACATGGCGGCCAGGGTCTCCAGGCGCAATCCAGCTGGTCTCCTGGGAAGCAACCCACAGTCTTCACGCTCCCTCAGAAGACTGTTTCGGGGAGGATGCACCCCCATGCGCGGCCCTCTTTGGGCTTAGCGTCGGCAAGCCGGTCCAGCCGATCCCACCCCCGGGCTGGGGCCGCCAGGGGCGTGGCTAGACCCAAGCCCGGGCCTGGAAGAGGGCGGGGCTGACGCTCGGCAACTTGTGCCACAGCCACATGGCGGCCAGGGTCCCCAGGCGCAATCCAGCTTGTCTCTTGGGAAGCAACCCCCAGTCTTCACGCTCCCTCAGAAGACTGTTTTGGTGCGGCTGGACCCCCACGCGCGGCCCTCTTTGGGCTTAGCGTCAGCGAGCAGGTCCATCTGATCCCACCCCCGGGCTGGGGCCGCCAGGGGCGTGGCTAGACCCAAGCCCGGGCCGGGAAGAGGGGCGGGGCTGACGCTTGGGGACGTGAGCCCCGGCCACATGGCGGCTGGGGTCCCCAGGCGCAATCCAGCTTGTCTCCTGGGAAGCAACCCACAGTCTTCACGCTCCCTCAGAAGACTGTTTTGTTGCGGCTGGACCCCCACGCGCCGCCCTCTTTGGGCTTATCGTGGGCGAGCAGGTCCAACCGATCCCACCCCCGGGCTGGGGCCGCCAGGGCCGTGGCTAGACCCAAGCCCGGGCCAGAAAGAGGGGCGTGGCTGACGCTCGGGGACGTGAGCCCCGGCCACATGGAGGCCAGGCTCCCCAGGCGCAATCCAGCTTGTCTCCTGGGAAGCAACCCACAGTCTTCACGCTCCCTCAGAAGACTGCTTCGGGGACGGCTGGACCCCTACGTGCGGCCCTCTTTGGGCTTAGTGTCGGCGAGCAGGTCCAGCCGATCCCACCCCCGGGCTGGGGCCGCCAGGGGCGTGGCTAGACCCAAGCCCGGGCCGGGAAGAGGGGCGGGGCTGACGCTCGGGGACGTGAGCCCCGGCCACATGGCGGCCGGGGTCCCCAGGCGCAATCCAGCTTGTCTCCTGGGAAGCAACCTACAGTCTTCACGCTCCCTCAGAAGACTGTTTCGGGGAGGATGCACCCCCCTTCCGCGGCCCTCTTTGGGCTTAGAGTGGGCGAGCAGGTCCAGCAGATCCCACCCCCGGGCTGGGGCCGCCAGGGGCGTGGCTAGACCCAAGCCCGGGCCTTGAAGAGGGGCGGGGCTGACGCTCGGGGACGTGAGCCCCGGCCACATGGCGGCCAGGGTCCCCAGGCGCAATCCATCTTGTCTCCTGGGAAGCAACCCACAGTCTTCACGGTCCCTCAGAAGACTGTTTCTGGGTGGCTGGACCCCCACGCGCGACCCTCTTTGGGCTTAGCGTGGGCGAGCAGGTCCAGCCGATCCCACCCCCGGGCTGGGGCCGCCAGGGGCGTGGCTAGACCCAAGCCCGGGCCGGAAAGAGGGGCGGGGCTGACGCTCGGGGACGTGAGCCCCGGCCACATGGCGGCCAGGGTCCCCAGGCGCAATCCAGCTTGTCTCCTGGGAAGCAACCCACAGTCTTCACGCTCCCTCAGAAGACTGTTTTGTTGCGGCTGGACCCCCACGCGCCGCCCTCTTTGGGCTTAGCGTGGGCGAGCAGGTCCAACCGATCCCAACCCCGGGCTGGGGCAGCCAGGGGCGTGGCTAGACCCAAGCCCGGGCCGGGAAGTGGGTCGGGGCTGATGCTCGGGGACGTGAGCCCCGGCCACATGGGGGCCAGGGTCCCCAGGCGCAATCCAGCTTGTCTCCTGGTAAGCAACCCACAGTCTTCACGCTCCCTCGGAAGACATTGTCATTGAGGCTGGACCCCCACGCGCGGCCCTCTTTGGGCTTAGCGTCAGCGAGCAGGTCCATCTGATCCCACCCCCGGGCTGGGGCCGCCAGGGGCGTGGCTAGACCCAAGCCCGGGCCAGAAAGAGGGGCGGG
The DNA here is from genome assembly GCF_017591425.1 of Ochotona curzoniae. Taxonomy (NCBI): domain Eukaryota; kingdom Metazoa; phylum Chordata; class Mammalia; order Lagomorpha; family Ochotonidae; genus Ochotona; species Ochotona curzoniae. The sequence goes on from NW_024467113.1 coordinate 487,446, forward strand.
GCTGACGCTCGGGGACGTGAGCCCCGGCCACATGGAGGCCAGGGTCTCGAGGTGCAATCAAGCTGGTCTCCTGGGAAGCAACCCACAGTCTTCACGCTCCCTCAGAAGACTGTTTCTGGGTGGCTGGACCCCCACGCGTGGCCCTCTTTGGGCTCAGGGTGGGCGAGCAGTTCCAGCCGATCCCACCCCCGGGCTGGGGCAGCCAGTGGCGTGGCTAGACCCAAGCCCGGGCCGGGAAGAGGGTCGGGGCTGACGCTCGGGGACGTGATCCCCGGCCACATGGCGGCCAGGGTCTCGAGGCGCAATCAAGCTGGTCTCCTGGGAAGCAACCCACAGTCTTCACGCTCCCTCAGAAGACTGTTTCGGGGAGGATGCACCCCCATGCGCGGCCCTCTTTGGGCTTAGCGTCGGCAAGCAGGTACAGCCGATCCCACCCCCGGGCTGGGGCCGTCAGGGGCGTGGCTAGACCCAAGCCCGGGCCTGGAAGAGGGCGGGGCTGACGCTCGGGAACTTGTGCCACAGCCACATGGGGGCCAGGGTCCCCAGGCGCAATCCAGCTTGTCTCCTGGGAAGCAACCCACACTCTTCACGCTCCCTCAGAAGACTGTTTCTGGGTGGCTGGACCCCCACGCGCGGCCCTCTTTGGGCTTAGCGTGGGCGAGCAGGTCCAGCCGATCCCACCCCCGGGCTTGGGCCGCCAGGGGCGTGGCTAGACCCAAGCCCGGGCCGGGAAGAGGGGCGGGGCTGACGCTCTTGGACGTGAGCCCCGGCCACATGGCGGCCAGGGTCCCCAGGCGCAATCCAGCTTGTCTCCTGGGAAGCAACCCACAGTCTTCACGGTCCCTCAGAAGACTGTTTCTGGGTGGCTGGACCCCCACGTGCGGCCCTCTTTGGGCTTAGCGTGGGCGAGTAGGTCCAGCCGATCCCACCCCCGGGCTGGGGCCGCCAGGGGCGTGGCTAGACCCAAGCCCGGGCCGGGAAGAGGGGCGGGGCTGACGCTCGGGGACGTGAGCCCCAGCCACATGGGGGCCAGGGTCCGCAGGCGCAATACAGCTTGTCTCCTGGGAAGCAACCCACAGTCTTCACGCTCCCTTGGAAGACTGCTTTGGGGCGGCTGGACCCCCACGTGCGGCCCTCTTTGGGCATAGCATCGGCAAGCAAGTCCAGCCGATCCAACCCCGGGCTGGGGCCGCCAGGGGCATGGCTATACCCAAGCCCGGGCCGGGAAGAGGGGCGGGGCTGACGCTCTTGGACATGAGCCCCGGCCACATGGCGGCCGGGGTCCCCAGGCGCAATCCAGCTTGTCTCCTGGGAAGCAACCCACAGTCTTCACGCTCCCTCGGAAGACAGTTTCATGGAGGCTGGACCCCCACGCGCCGCCCTCTTTGGGCTTAGCGTGGGCGAGCAGGTCCAGCCGATCCCACCCCCGGGCTGGGGCCGCCAGGGGCGTGGCTAGACCCAAGCCCGGGCCGGAAAGAGGGGCGGGGCGAATGCTCTTAGACGTGAGCCCCGGCCACATGGGGGCCAGGGTCCCCAGGCGCAATCCAGCTTGTCTCCTGGGAAGCAACCCACAGTCTTCACGCTCCCTTGGAAGACTGCTTTGGGGCGGCTGGACCCCCACGAGCGGCCCTCTTTGGGCTTAGCATCGGCGAGCAGGTCCAGCCGATCCCACCCCCGGGCTGGGGCCGCCAGGGGCGTGGCTAGAACCAAGCCCGAGCCGGGAAGAGGGGCGGGGCTGATGCTCGGACACGTGAGCCCCGGCAACATGGGGGCCAGGGTCCCCAGGCGCAATCCAGCTTGTCTCCTGGTAAGCAACCCACAGTCTTCACGCTACCTCGGAAGACATTGTCATTGCGGCTGGACCACTACGTGCGGCCATCTTTGGGCTTAGCATCGGCCAGCAGGTCCAGCCGATCCCACCCCCAAGCTGGGGCCGCCTGGGGCGTGGCTAGACTCAAGCCCGGGCCTGCAAGAGGGTCGGGGCTGACGCTCGGGGACGTGAGCCCCGGCCACATGGAGGCCAGGGTCCTCAGGCGCAATCCAGCTTGTCTCTTGGGAAGCAACCCACAGTCTTCACGCTCCCTCGGAAGACATTGTCATTGCAGCTGGACCACTACGTTCGGCCAACTTTGGGCTTAGCATCGGCGAGCAGGTCCAGCCGATCCCACTCCCAAGCTGGGGCCGTCAGGGGCGTGGCTAGACCCAAGCCCGGGCCAGAAAGAGGGGCGGGGCTGACGCTCGGGGACGTGAGCCCCGGCCACATGGAGGCCAGGGTCTCGAGGTGCAATCAAGCTGGTCTCCTGGGAAGCAACCCACAGTCTTCACGCTCCCTCAGAAGACTGTTTCTGGGTGGCTGGACCCCCACGCGTGGCCCTCTTTGGGCTCAGGGTGGGCGAGCAGTTCCAGCCGATCCCACCCCCGGGCTGGGGCAGCCAGTGGCGTGGCTAGACCCAAGCCCGGGCCGGGAAGAGGGTCGGGGCTGACGCTCGGGGACGTGAGCCCCGGCCACATGGCGGCCAGGGTCTCGAGGCGCAATCAAGCTGGTCTCCTGGGAAGCAACCCACAGTCTTCACGCTCCCTCAGAAGACTGTTTCGGGGAGGATGCACCCCCATGCGCGGCCCTCTTTGGGCTTAGCGTCGGCAAGCAGGTACAGCCGATCCCACCCCCGGGCTGGGGCCGCCAGGGGCGTGGCTAGACCCAAGCCCGGGCCAGGAAGAGGGGCGGGGCTGATGCTCGGGCAAGTGAGCCCCGGCCACATGGCGGCCAGGGTCCCCAGGCGCAATCCAGCTTGTCTCCTGGGAAGCAACCCACAGTCTTCACGCTCCCTCAGAAGACTGTTTTAGGGCAGCTGGACCCCCACGTGCGGCCCTCTTTGGGCTTAGCGTGGGCGAGGATGTCCAGCCGATCCCACCCCCGGGCTGGGGCCGTCAGGGGCGTGGCTAGACACAAGCCCGGGTCTGGAAGAGGGCGGGGCTGATGCTCGGGGACGTGAGCCCCGGGCACATGGCGGCCAGGGTCCCCAGGTGCAATCCAGCTTGTCTCTTGGGAAGCAACCCACAGTCTTCACGCTCCCGCAGAATACTGTTTTGGGGCGGCTGGACCCCCACGTGCGGCCCTCTTTGGGCTTAGCATCGGCCAGCAGGTCCAGCCGATTCCACCCCGGGCTGGGGCCACCAGGGGCGTGGCTAGACCCAAGCCCGGGCCGGGAAGAGGGGCGGGGCTGATGCTCGGGGACGTGAGCCCCGGCCACATGGCGGCCAGGGTCCCCAGGCGCAATCCAGCTTGTCTCCTGGGAAGCAACCCACAGTCTTCACGCTCCCTTGGAAGACTGTTTTGGGGCGGCTGGACCCCCACGCGGCCCTCTTTGGGCTTAGCGTCGCCGAGCAGGTCCAGCCGATCCCACCCCCGGGATGGGGCCGCCAGGGGCGTGGCTAGACCCAAGCCCGGGCCAGGAAGAGGGGCGGGGCTGACGCTCGGGGACGCGAGCCCCGGCCACATGGCGGCCGGCGTCCCCAGGCGCAATCCAGCTTGTCTCCTGGGAAGCAACCCACAGTCTTCACGCTCCCTCAGAAGACTGTTTCGGGGAGGGTGCACCCACATGCGCGGCCCTCTTTGGGCTTAGTGTGACGAGCAGGTCCAGCCGATCCCACCCCCGGGCTGGGGCCGTCAGGGGCGTGGCTAGAACCAAGCCCGGGCCTGGAAGAGGGTGGGGCTGATGCTCGGGGACGTGAGCCCCGGCCACATGGCGGCCAGGGTCCCCAGGCGCAATCCAGCTTGTCTCTTGGGAAGCAACCCTCAGTCTTCACGCTCCCTCAGAAGACTGTTTCGGGGAGGGTGCACCCCCATGCGGGGCCCTCTTTGGGCTATGTGTCGACGAGCAGGTCCAGCCGATCCCACCCCCGGGCTGGGGCCGCCAGGGGCGTGGCTAGACCCAAGCCCGGGCTGGGAAGAGGGGCGGGGCTGACGCTCGGGGACGTGAGCCCCGGCCACATGGCGGCCAGGGTCCCCAGGCGCAATCCAGCTGGTCTCCTGGGAAGCAACCCACAGTCTTCATGCTCCCTCAGAAAACTGTTTTGGGGCGGCTGGAGCCTCACGTGCGGCCCTCTTTGGGCTTAGTGTCGGCGAGCAGGTCCAGCCGATCCCACCCCCGGGCTGGGGCCGCCAGGTGCGTGGCTAGACCCAAGCCCGGGCCGGGAAGAGGGGCGGGGCTGATGCTCTTGGAGGTGAGCCCCGGCCACATGGCGGCCGGGGTCCCCAGGTGCAATCCAGCTTGTCTCCTGGGAAGCAACCCACAGTCTTCACGCTCCCTCGGAAAACAATTTCATGGCGGTTGGACCCCCACGCGCGGCCCTCTTTGGGCTTAGCCTTGGCGAGCAGGTCCATCTGATCCCACCCCAGGGCTGGGGCCGCCAGGGGCGTGGCTAGACCCAAGCCCGGGCAAGGAAGAGGGGCGGGGCTGACGCTCTTGGACGTGAGCCCCGGCCACATGGCGTCCAGGGTCCCCAGGCGCAATCCAGCTTGTCTCCTGGGAAGCAACCCACAGTCTTCACGCTCCCTCTGAAGTCTGTTTCGGGGTTGTTGGACCCCCATGCGGGGCCCTCTTTGGGCTTAGTGTCGGCGAGCAGGTCCAGCCGATCCCACCCCCGGGCTGGGGCCGCCAGGGGCGTGGCTTGACCTAAGCCCGGGCCGGGAAGAGGGGCGGGGCTGATGCTCTTGGACGTGAGCCCCGGCCACATGGCGGCCGGGGTCCCAAGGTGCAATCCAGCTTGTCTCCTGGGAAGCAACCCACAGTCTTCACGCTCGCTCAGAAGACTGTTTCGGGACGGCTGGACCCCCACGAGCCGCCCTCTTTGGGCTTAGCGTCGGCAAGCAGGTACAACCGATCCCACCCCCGGGCTGGGGCCGTCAGGGGCGTGGCTAGACCCAAGCCCGGGCCGGGAAGAGGGGCGGGGCTGACGCTCGGGGACGTGAGCCCCGGCCACATGGCGGCCGGGGTCCCCAGGTGCAATCCAGCTTGTCTCCTGGGAAGCAACCCACAGTCTTCACGCTCCCTCGGTAGACTGTTTCGGGGCGGTTGGACCCCCACTCGCGGCCCTCTTAGGGCTTAGCGTCGGCGAGCAGGTCCAGCCGATCCCACCCCCGGGCTGGGGCCGCCAGGGGCGTGGCTAGAACCACGCCCGGGCCGGGAAGAGGGGCGGGGCTGACGCTCGGGGATTGAGCCCCGGCCACATGGCGGCCAGGGTCCCCTGGCCCAATCAAGCTTGTCTCCTGGGAAGCCACCCACCGTCTTCACGCTCCCTCAGAAGACTGTTTCGGGGAGGGTGCACCCCCATGCGCGGCCCTCTTTGGGCTTAGCGTCGGCAAGCAGGTCCAGCGGATCCCAACCCCGGGCTGGGGCCGTCAGGGGCGTGGCTAGACCCAAGCCCGGGCCTGGAAGAGGGCGGGGCTGACGCTCGGGGACGTGAGCCCCGGCCACGTGGCGGCCAGGTTCCCCAGGCGCAATCCAGCTTGTCTCCTGGGAAGCAACCCACAGTCTTCATGCTCCCTCAGAAGACTGTTTTGGGGCGGCTGGACCCCCACGCGCGGCCCTCTTTCGGCTTAGTGTCGGCGAGCAGGTCCAGCCGATCCCACCCCCGGGCTGGGGCCGCCAGGGGCGTGGCTAGACCCAAGTCCGGGCCGGGAAGAGGGGAGGGGCTGACGCTCTTGGACGTGAGCACCGGCCACATGGCGGCCAGGGTCCCGAGGCGCAATCCAGCTTGTCTCCTGGGAAGCAACCCACAGTCTTCACGCTCCCTCGGAAAACAATTTCATGGCGGTTGGAACCCCACGCGCGGCCCTCTTAGGGCTTAGCGTCGCCGAGCAGGTCCAGAGGATCCCACCCCCGGGCTGGGGCCGCCAGGGGCATGGCTAGAACCAAGCCCGGGCCGGGAAGAGGGGCGGGGCTGACGCTCGGGGATTGAGCCCCGGCCACATGGCGGCCAGTGTCCCCAGGCGCAATCCATCTTGTCTCCTGGGAAGCCACCCACCGTCTTCACGGTCCCTCAGAAGACTGTTTCGGGGAGGGTGCACCCCCATGCGCGGCCCTCTTTTGGCTTAGCGTCGGCAAGCAGGTACAGAGGATCCCAACCCCGGGCTGGGGCCGCCAGGGGCGTGGCTAGACCCAAGCCCGGGCAAGGAAGAGGGGCGGGGCTGACGCTCTTGGACGTGAGCACCGGCCACATGGCGGCCAGGGTCCCGAGGCGCAATCCAGCTTGTCTCCTGGGAAGCAACCCACAGTCTTCATGCTCACTCGGAAGACTGTTTCGGGACGGCTGGACCCGCATGTGCGGCCCTCTTTGGGCTTAGTGTGGGCGAGCAGGTCCAGGCGATCCCACCCCCGGGCTGGGGCCGCCAGCGGCGTGGCTAGACCCAAGCCCGGGCCGGGAAGAGGGGCGGGGCTGATGCTCTTGGAGGTGAGCCCTGGCCACATGGCGTCCAGGGTCCCCAGGTGCAATCCAGCTTGTCTCCTGGGAAGCAACCCACAGTCTTCACGCTCCCTCGGAAAACAATTTCATGGTGGTTGGACCCCCACGCGCGGCCCTCTTTGGTCTTAGCGTGGGCAAGCAGGTACAGAGGATCCCACCCCCGGGCTGGGGCCGCCAGGGGCGTGGCTTGACCTAAGCCCGGGCCGGGAAGAGGGGCGGGGCTGATGCTCTTGGACGTGAGCCCCGGCCACATGGCGGCCGGGTTCCCCAGGTGCAATCCACCTTGTCTCCTGGGAAGCAACCCACAGTCTTCACGCTCCCTCGGAAAACAATTTCATGGCAGTTGGACCCCCACGCGCTGCCCTCTTAGGTCTTAGCGTCGCCGAGCAGGTCCATCTGATCCCACCCCCGGGCTGGGGCCCCCAGGGGCGTGGCTAGACCCAAGCCCGGGCCGGGAAGAGGGGCGGGGCTGACGCTTGGGGACGTGAGCCCCGGCCACATGGCGGCCAATGTCCCCAGGCTCAATCCAGCTTGTCTCCTGGGAAGCAACCCACAGTCTTCACGCTCCCTCAGAAGACTGTTTCGGGGAGGGTGCACCCCCATGCGCGGCCCTCTTTGGGCTTAGCGTCGGCAAGCAGGTACAGAGGATCCCACCCCCGGGCTGGGGCCGCCAGGGGCGTGGCTAGACCCAAGCCCGGGCCGGGAAGAGGGGCGGGGCTGATGCTCGGGGACGTGAGCCCCGGCCACATGGCGGCCGGGTTCCCCAGGTGCAATCCACCTTGTCTCCTGGGAAGCAACCCACAGTCTTCACGCTCCCTCGGAAAACAATTTCATGGCAGTTGGACCCCCACGCGCTGCCCTCTTAGGTCTTAGCGTCGCCGAGCAGGTCCATCTGATCCCACCCCCGGGCTGGGGCCCCCAGGGGCGTGGCTAGACCCAAGCCCGGGCCGGGAAGAGGGGCGGGGCTGACGCTTGGGGACGTGAGCCCCGGCCACATGGCGGCCAATGTCCCCAGGCTCAATCCAGCTTGTCTCCTGGGAAGCAACCCACAGTCTTCACGCTCCCTCAGAAGACTGTTTCGTGGCGGCTGGACCCCTACGTGCGGCCCTCTTTGGGCTTAGCGTGGGCGAAGAGGTCCAGCCGATCCCACCCCCGGGCTGGGGCCACCAGGGGCGTGGCTAGACCCAAGCCCGGGCCGGGAAGAGGGGCGGGGCTGACGTTCGGGGATGGAGCCCCGGCCACATGGCGGCCAGGGTCCCCAGGCGCAATCCAGCTTGTCTCCTGGGAAGCAACCCACAGTCTTCATGCTCCCTCGGAAGACTGTTTCGGGATGGCTGGACCCCCATGTGCGGCCCTCTTTGGGCTTAGTGTGGGCGAGCAGGTCCAGCCGATCCCACCCCCGGGCTGGGGCCACCAGGGGCGTGGCTAGAACCAAGCCCGGGCCGGGAAGAGGGGCGGGGCTGACGTTCGGGGATTGCGCCCCGGCCACATGGCGGCCAGTGTCCCCAGGCGCAATCCATCTTGTCTCCTGGGAAGCCACCCACAGTCTTCACGCTCCCTCAGAAGACTGTTTTGGGGCGGCTGGACCCCCACGCGCCGCCCTCTTTGGGCTTAGCGTCGGCAAGCAGGTCCAGCCGATCCCACCCCCGGGCTGGGGCCGCCAGGGTCGTGGCTAGACCCAAGCCCGGGCCAGGAAGAGGGGCGGGGCTGACGCTCTGGGACGTGAGCCCCGGCCACATGGCGGCCGGGGTCCCCAGGTGCAATCCACCTTGTCTCCTGGGAAGCAACCCACAGTCTTCACGCTCCCTCGGAAAACAATTTCATGGCAGTTGGACCCCCACTCACGGCCCTCTTTGGGCTTAGCGTGGGCGAGCAGGTCCAGCCGATCCCACCCCCGGGCTGGGGCCGCCAGGGGCGTGGCTAGACCCAAGCCCGGGCCGGGAAGAGAGGCGGGGCTGAAGCTCGGGGACGTGAGCCCCGGCCACATGGCGGCCAGGGTCCCCAGGCGCAATCCAGCTTGTCTCCTGGGAAGCAACCCACAGTCTTCACGCTCCCTCGGAAGACAGTTTCATGGGGTGTGGACCTCCACGCGCGGCCCTCTTTGGGCTTAGCGTGGGCGAGCAGGTCCAGCGGATCCCACCCCCGGGCTGGGGCCGCCAGGGGCGTGGCTAGACCCAAGCCCGGGCCGGGAAGAGGGGCGGGGCTGAAGCTCGGGGACGTGAGCCCCGGCCACATGGCGGCCGGGGTCCCAAGTGCAATCCAGCTTGTCTCTTGGGAAGCCACCCACAGTCTTCACGCTCCCTCAGAAGACTGTTTTGGGGCGGCTGGTCCCACACGCGCGGCCCTCTTTGGGCTTAGCGTGGGCGAGCAGGTCCAGCCGATCCCACCCCCGGGCTGGGGCCGCCAGGTGCGTGGCTAGACCCAAGCCCGGGCTGGGAAGAGGGGCGGGGCTGACGTTCGGGGATTGAGCCCCGGCCACATGGCGGCCAGGGTCCCCAGGCGCAATCAAGCTTGTCTCCTGGGAAGCAACCCACAGTCTTCACGCTCCCTCAGAAGACTGTTTCGGGGAGGGTGCACCCCCATGCGCGTTGACCTCTTTGGGCTTAGCGTCGGCAAGCAGGTACAGAGGATCCCACCCCCGGGCTGGGGCCATCAGGGGCGTGGCTAGACCCAAGCCCGGGCCTGGAAGAGGGCGGGGCTGACGCTCGGGAACGTGTGCCACTGCCACATGGCGGCCAAGGTCCCCAGGCGCAATCCAGCTTGTCTCTTGGGAAGCAACCCACAGTCTTCATGCTCCCTCAGAAGACTGTTTCGGGGCGGCTGGATCCCCACGTGCTGCCCTCTTTGGGCTTAGCGTTGGCGAGCAGGTCCAGCCGATCCCACCCCCGGGCTGGGGCCGCCAGGGGCGTGGCTAGACCCAAGCCCGGGCTGGGAAGAGGGGCGGGGCTGACGCTCGGGGACGTGAGCCCCGGCCACATGGCGGCCAGGGTCCCCAGGCGCAATCCAGCTGGTCTCCTGGGAAGCAACCCACAGTCTTCATGCTCCCTCAGAAAACTGTTTTGGGGCGGCTGGAGCCTCACGTGCGGCCCTCTTTGGGCTTAGTGTCGGCGAGCAGGTCCAGCCGATCCCACCCCCGGGCTGGGGCCGCCAGGTGCGTGGCTAGACCCAAGCCCGGGCCGGGAAGAGGGGCGGGGCTGATGCTCTTGGAGGTGAGCCCCGGCCACATGGCGGCCGGGGTCCCCAGGTGCAATCCAGCTTGTCTCCTGGGAAGCAACCCACAGTCTTCACGCTCCCTCGGAAAACAATTTCATGGCGGTTGGACCCCCACGCGCGGCCCTCTTTGGGCTTAGCCTTGGCGAGCAGGTCCATCTGATTTCACCCCAGGGCTGGGGCCGCCAGGGGCGTGGCTAGACCCAAGCCCGGGCAAGGAAGAGGGGCGGGGCTGACGCTCTTGGACGTGAGCCCCGGCCACATGGCGTCCAGGGTCCCCAGGCGCAATCCAGCTTGTCTCCTGGGAAGCAACCCACAGTCTTCACGCTCCCTCTGAAGTCTGTTTCGGGGTTGTTGGACCCCCATGCGGGGCCCTCTTTGGGCTTAGTGTCGGCGAGCAGGTCCAGCCGATCCCACCCCCGGGCTGGGGCCGCCAGGGGCGTGGCTTGACCTAAGCCCGGGCCGGGAAGAGGGGCGGGGCTGATGCTCTTGGACGTGAGCCCCGGCCACATGGCGGCCGGGGTCCCAAGGTGCAATCCAGCTTGTCTCCTGGGAAGCAACCCACAGTCTTCACGCTCGCTCAGAAGACTGTTTCGGGACGGCTGGACCCCCACGAGCCGCCCTCTTTGGGCTTAGCGTCGGCAAGCAGGTACAACCGATCCCACCCCCGGGCTGGGGCCGTCAGGGGCGTGGCTAGACCCAAGCCCGGGCCGGGAAGAGGGGCGGGGCTGACGCTCGGGGACGTGAGCCCCGGCCACATGGCGGCCGGGGTCCCCAGGTGCAATCCAGCTTGTCTCCTGGGAAGCAACCCACAGTCTTCACGCTCCCTCGGTAGACTGTTTCGGGGCGGTTGGACCCCCACTCGCGGCCCTCTTAGGGCTTAGCGTCGGCGAGCAGGTCCAGCCGATCCCACCCCCGGGCTGGGGCCGCCAGGGGCGTGGCTAGAACCACGCCCGGGCCGGGAAGAGGGGCGGGGCTGACGCTCGGGGATTGAGCCCCGGCCACATGGCGGCCAGGGTCCCCTGGCCCAATCAAGCTTGTCTCCTGGGAAGCCACCCACCGTCTTCACGCTCCCTCAGAAGACTGTTTCGGGGAGGGTGCACCCCCATGCGCGGCCCTCTTTGGGCTTAGCGTCGGCAAGCAGGTCCAGCGGATCCCAACCCCGGGCTGGGGCCGTCAGGGGCGTGGCTAGACCCAAGCCCGGGCCTGGAAGAGGGCGGGGCTGACGCTCGGGGACGTGAGCCCCGGCCACGTGGCGGCCAGGTTCCCCAGGCGCAATCCAGCTTGTCTCCTGGGAAGCAACCCACAGTCTTCATGCTCCCTCAGAAGACTGTTTTGGGGCGGCTGGACCCCCACGCGCGGCCCTCTTTCGGCTTAGTGTCGGCGAGCAGGTCCAGCCGATCCCACCCCCGGGCTGGGGCCGCCAGGGGCGTGGCTAGACCCAAGTCCGGGCCGGGAAGAGGGGAGGGGCTGACGCTCTTGGACGTGAGCACCGGCCACATGGCGGCCAGGGTCCCGAGGCGCAATCCAGCTTGTCTCCTGGGAAGCAACCCACAGTCTTCACGCTCCCTCGGAAAACAATTTCATGGCGGTTGGAACCCCACGCGCGGCCCTCTTAGGGCTTAGCGTCGCCGAGCAGGTCCAGAGGATCCCACCCCCGGGCTGGGGCCGCCAGGGGCATGGCTAGAACCAAGCCCGGGCCGGGAAGAGGGGCGGGGCTGACGCTCGGGGATTGAGCCCCGGCCACATGGCGGCCAGTGTCCCCAGGCGCAATCCATCTTGTCTCCTGGGAAGCCACCCACCGTCTTCACGGTCCCTCAGAAGACTGTTTCGGGGAGGGTGCACCCCCATGCGCGGCCCTCTTTTGGCTTAGCGTCGGCAAGCAGGTACAGAGGATCCCAACCCCGGGCTGGGGCCGCCAGGGGCGTGGCTAGACCCAAGCCCGGGCAAGGAAGAGGGGCGGGGCTGACGCTCTTGGACGTGAGCACCGGCCACATGGCGGCCAGGGTCCCGAGGCGCAATCCAGCTTGTCTCCTGGGAAGCAACCCACAGTCTTCATGCTCACTCGGAAGACTGTTTCGGGACGGCTGGACCCGCATGTGCGGCCCTCTTTGGGCTTAGTGTGGGCGAGCAGGTCCAGGCGATCCCACCCCCGGGCTGGGGCCGCCAGGGGCGTGGCTAGACCCAAGCCCGGGCCGGGAAGAGGGGCGGGGCTGATGCTCTTGGAGGTGAGCCCTGGCCACATGGCGTCCAGGGTCCCCAGGTGCAATCCAGCTTGTCTCCTGGGAAGCAACCCACAGTCTTCACGCTCCCTCGGAAAACAATTTCATGGTGGTTGGACCCCCACGCGCGGCCCTCTTTGGTCTTAGCGTGGGCAAGCAGGTACAGAGGATCCCACCCCCGGGCTGGGGCCGCCAGGGGCGTGGCTTGACCTAAGCCCGGGCCGGGAAGAGGGGCGGGGCTGATGCTCTTGGACGTGAGCCCCGGCCACATGGCGGCCGGGTTCCCCAGGTGCAATCCACCTTGTCTCCTGGGAAGCAACCCACAGTCTTCACGCTCCCTCGGAAAACAATTTCATGGCAGTTGGACCCCCACGCGCTGCCCTCTTAGGTCTTAGCGTCGCCGAGCAGGTCCATCTGATCCCACCCCCGGGCTGGGGCCCCCAGGGGCGTGGCTAGACCCAAGCCCGGGCCGGGAAGAGGGGCGGGGCTGACGCTTGGGGACGTGAGCCCCGGCCACATGGCGGCCAATGTCCCCAGGCTCAATCCAGCTTGTCTCCTCGGAAGCAACCCACAGTCTTCACGCTCCCTCAGAAGACTGTTTCGGGGAGGGTGCACCCCCATGCGCGGCCCTCTTTGGGCTTAGCGTCGGCAAGCAGGTACAGAGGATCCCACACCCGGGCTGGGGCCGCCAGGGGCGTGGCTAGACCCAAGCCCGGGCCGGGAAGAGGGGCGGGGCTGATGCTCGGGGACGTGAGCCCCGGCCACATGGCGGCCGGGTTCCCCAGGTGCAATCCACCTTGTCTCCTGGGAAGCAACCCACAGTCTTCACGCTCCCTCGGAAAACAATTTCATGGCAGTTGGACCCCCACGCGCTGCCCTCTTAGGTCTTAGCGTCGCCGAGCAGGTCCATCTGATCCCACCCCCGGGCTGGGGCCCCCAGGGGCGTGGCTAGACCCAAGCCCGGGCCGGGAAGAGGGGCGGGGCTGACGCTTGGGGACGTGAGCCCCGGCCACATGGCGGCCAATGTCCCCAGGCTCAATCCAGCTTGTCTCCTGGGAAGCAACCCACAGTCTTCACGCTCCCTCAGAAGACTGTTTCGTGGCGGCTGGACCCCTACGTGCGGCCCTCTTTGGGCTTAGCGTGGGCGAAGAGGTCCAGCCGATCCCACCCCCGGGCTGGGGCCACCAGGGGCGTGGCTAGACCCAAGCCCGGGCCGGGAAGAGGGGCGGGGCTGACGTTCGGGGATGGAGCCCCGGCCACATGGCGGCCAGGGTCCCCAGGCGCAATCCAGCTTGTCTCCTGGGAAGCAACCCACAGTCTTCATGCTCCCTCGGAAGACTGTTTCGGGATGGCTGGACCACCATGTGCGGCCCTCTTTGGGCTTAGTGTGGGCGAGCAGGTCCAGCCGATCCCACCCCCGGGCTGGGGCCACCAGGGGCGTGGCTAGAACCAAGCCCGGGCCGGGAAGAGGGGCGGGGCTGACGTTCGGGGATTGCGCCCCGGCCACATGGCGGCCAGTGTCCCCAGGCGCAATCCATCTTGTCTCCTGGGAAGCCACCCACAGTCTTCACGCTCCCTCAGAAGACTGTTTTGGGGCGGCTGGACCCCCACGCGCCGCCCTCTTTGGGCTTAGCGTCGGCAAGCAGGTCCAGCCGATCCCACCCCCGGGCTGGGGCCGCCAGGGTCGTGGCTAGACCCAAGCCCGGGCCAGGAAGAGGGGCGGGGCTGACGCTCTGGGACGTGAGCCCCGGCCACATGGCGGCCGGGGTCCCCAGGTGCAATCCACCTTGTCTCCTGGGAAGCAACCCACAGTCTTCACGCTCCCTCGGAAAACAATTTCATGGCAGTTGGACCCCCACTCACGGCCCTCTTTGGGCTTAGCGTGGGCGAGCAGGTCCAGCCGATCCCACCCCCGGGCTGGGGCCGCCAGGGGCGTGGCTAGACCCAAGCCCGGGCCGGGAAGAGAGGCGGGGCTGAAGCTCGGGGACGTGAGCCCCGGCCACATGGCGGCCAGGGTCCCCAGGCGCAATCCAGCTTGTCTCCTGGGAAGCAACCCACAGTCTTCACGCTCCCTCGGAAGACAGTTTCATGGGGTGTGGACCTCCACGCGCGGCCCTCTTTGGGCTTAGTGTCGGCGAGCAGGTCCAGCCGATCCCACCCCCGGGCTGGGGCCGCCAGGGGCGTGGCTAGACCCAAGCCCGGGCCGGGAAGAGGGGCGGGGCTGAAGCTCGGGGACGTGAGCCCCGGCCACATGGCGGCCGGGGTCCCAAGTGCAATCCAGCTTGTCTCTTGGGAAGCCACCCACAGTCTTCACGCTCCCTCAGAAGACTGTTTTGGGGCGGCTGGTCCCCCACGCGCGGCCCTCTTTGGGCTTAGCGTGGGCGAGCAGGTCCAGCCGATCCCACCCCCGGGCTGGGGCTGCCAGGGGCGTGGCTAGACCCAAGCCCGGGCTGGGAAGAGGGGCGGGGCTGACGCTCTGGGACGTGAGCCCCGGCCACATGGCGGTCGGGGTCCCCAGGCGCAATCCAGCTTGTCTCCTTGGAAGCAACCCACAGTCTTCACGCTCCCTCAGAAGACTGTTTCGGGGAGGGTGCACCCCCATGCGCGGCCCTCTTTGGGCTTAGCGTGGGCGAGCAGGTCCAGCCGATCCCACCCCCGGGCTGGGGCCACCAGGGGCGTGGCTAGACCCAACCCGGGCAAGGAAGAGGGGCGGGGCTGACGCTCGGGGACGTGAGCCCTGGCCACATGGCGGCCAGGGTCCTCAGGCGCAATCCAGCTTGTCTCCTGGGAAGCAACCCACAGTCTTCATGCTCCCTCGGAAGACTGTTTCGGGACGGCTGGACCCCCATGTGCGGCCCTCTTTGGGCTTAGTGTGGGCGAGCAAGTCCAGCCGATCCCATCCCCGGGCTGGGGCCGCCAGGGGCGTGGCTAGAACCAAGCCCGGGCCGGGAAGAGGGGCGGGGCTGACGCTCTTGGACGCGAGCCCCGGCCACATGGCGGCCGGGCTCCCCATGGGGAATCCAGCTTGTCTCCTGGGAAGCAACCCACAGTCTTCACGCTCCCTCGGAAAACAATTTCATGGCGGTTGGACCCCCACGCGCGGCCATCTTTGGGCTTAGCATCGGCGAGCAGGTCCAGCCAAACCCACCCCCGGGCTGGGGCCGCCAGGGGCGTGGCTAGAACCAAGCCCGGGCCGGGAAGAGGGGCGGGGCTGAAGCTCGGGGACGTGAGCCCCGGCCACATGGCGGCCGGGGTCCCCAGGCGCAATCCAGCTTGTCTCCTGGGAAGCAACCCACAGTCTTCACGCTCCCTCAGAAGACTGTTTCGTGGAGGCTGGACCCCTACGTGTGGCCCTCTTTGGGCTTAGCGTGGGCGAGCAGGTCCAGCCGATCCCACCCCCGGGCTGGGGCCGCCAGGGGCGTGGCTAGACCCAAGCCCGGGCCGGGAAGAGGGGCGGGGCTGACGTTCGGGGATGGAGCCCCGGCCACATGGCGGCCAGGGTCCCCAGGCGCAATCAAGCTTGTCTCCTGGGAAGCAACCCACAGTCTTCACGCTCCCTCAGAAGACTGTTTCGGGGAGGGTGCACCCCCATGCGCGGCCCTCTTTGGGCTTAGTGTCGGCAAGCAGGTACAGAGGATCCCACCCCCGGGCTGGGGCCGCCAGGGGCGTGGCTAGACCCAACCCGGGCAAGGAAGAGGGGCGGGGCTGACGCTCGGGGACGTGAGCCCTGGCCACATGGCGGCCAGGGTCCCCAGGCGCAATCCAGCTTGTCTCCTGGGAAGCAACCCACAGTCTTCATGCTCCCTCGGAAGACTGTTTCGGGACGGCTGGACCCCCATGTGCGGCCCTCTTTGGGCTTAGTGTGGGCGAGCAGGTCCAGCCGATCCCATCCCCGGGCTGGGGCCGCCAGGGGCGTGGCTAGAACCAAGCCCGGGCCGGGAAGAGGGGCGGGGCTGACGCTCTTGGACGTGAGCCCCGGCCACATGGCGGCCGGGGTCCCCAGGTGCAATCCAGCTTGTCTCCTGGGAAGCAACCCACAGTCTTCACGCTCCCTCGGAAAACAATTTCATGGCGGTTGGACCCCTACGTGCGGCCCTCTTTGGGCTTAGCGTGGGCGAGCAGGTCCAGCCGATCCCACCCCCGGGCTGGGGCCGCCAGGGGCGTGGCTAGACCCAAGCCCGGGCCGGGAAGAGGGGTGGGGCTGACGCTCGGGGATTGAGCCCCGGCCACATGGCGGCCAGGGTCCCCAGGCGCAATCAAGCTTGTCTCCTGGGAAGCAACCAACAGTCTTCACGCTCCCTCAGAAGACTGTTTCGGGGAGGGTGCACCCCCATGCGGGGCCCTCTTTGGGCTTAGCGTCACCGAGCAGGTCCAGCCGATCCCCCCCCGGGCTGGGGCCGCCAGGGGCGTGGCTAGACCCAAGCCCGGGCCGGAAAGAGGGGCGGGGCTGACGCTCAGGTACGTGAGCCCCGGCCACATGGCGGCCAGTGTCCCCAGGCGCAATCCATCTTGTCTCCTGGGAAGCAACCCACAGTCTTCACACTCCCTCGGAAGACTGTTTTGGGGCGGCTGGACCCCCACGTGCGGCCCTCTTTGGGCTTAGCGTCGACGAGCAGGTACAGCCGATCCCACCCCCGGGCTGGGGCCGCCAAGGGCGTGGCTAGACCCAAGCCCGGGCCGGGAAGAGGGGTGGGGCTGACGCTCAGGGACGTAAGCCCCGGCCACATCGCGGCCAGTGTCCCCAGGCGCAATCCAGCTTGTCTCCTGGGAAGCCACCCACAGTCTTCACGCTCCCTCGGAAGACTGTTTTGGGGCGGCTGGACCCCCACGCGCCGCCCTCTTTGGGCTTAGCGTTGGCGAGCAGGTCCAGCCGATCCCACCCCCGGGCTGGGGCCGCCAGGGGCGTGGCTAGACCCAAGCCCGGGCCAGGAAGAGGGGCGGGGCTGACGCTCTGGGACGTGAGCCCCGGCCACATGGCGGCCGGGGTCCCAGGCGCAATCCAGCTTGTCTCCTGGGAAGCAACCCACAGTCTTCACGCTCCCTCAGAAGACTGTTTCGGGGAGGGTGCACCCCCATGCGCGGCCCTCTTTGGGCTTAGCGTCGGCAAGCAGGTACAGAGGATCCCACCCCCGGGCTGGGGCCGCCAGGGGGGGGGCTAGACCCAAGCCCGGGCCGGGAAGAGGGGCGGGGCTGACGCTCTTGGACGTGAGCCCCGGCCACATGGCGGCCGGGTTCCCCAGGTGCAATCCACCTTGTCTCCTGGGAAGCAACCCACAGTCTTCACGCTCCCTCGGAAAACAATTTCATGGCAGTTGGACCCCCACGCGCGGCCCTCTTAGGTCTTAGCGTCGCCGAGCAGGTCCAGCCGATCCCACCCCCGGGCTGGGGCCGCCAGGGGCGTGGCTAGACCCAAGCCCGGGCCGGGAAGAGGGGCGGGGCTGAAGCTCGGGGACGTGAGCCCCGACCACATGGCGGCCAATGTCCCCAGGCGCAATCCAGCTTGTCTCCTGGGAAGCAACCCACAGTCTTCACGCTCCCTCAGAAGACTGTTTCGTGGCGGCTGGACCCCTACGTGCGGCCCTCTTTGGGCTTAGCGTGGGCGAAGAGGTCCAACCGATCCCACCCCCGGGCTGGGGCCACCAGGGGCGTGGCTAGACCCAAGCCCGGGCCGGGAAGAGGGGCGGGGCTGACGCTCGGGGACGTGAGCCCCGGCCACATGGCGGCCAGGGTCCCCAGGCGCAATCCAGCTTGTCTCCTGGGAAGCAACCCACAGTCTTCATGCTCCCTCGGAAGACTGTTTCGGGACGGCTGGACCCCCATGTGCGGCCCTCTTTGGGCTTAGTGTGGGCGAGCAGGTCCAGCCGATCCCATCCCCGGGCTGGGGCCGCCAGGGGCGTGGCTAGAACGAAGCCCGGGCCGGGAAGAGGGGCGGGGCTGACGCTCTTGGACGTGAGCCCCGGCCACATGGCGGCCGGGGTCCCCAGGTGCAATCCAGCTTGTCTCCTGGGAAGCAACCCACAGTCTTCACGCTTCCTCGGAAAACAATTTCATGGCGGTTGGACCCCCACGCGCGGCCCTCTTAGGGCTTAGCATGGGCGAGCAGGTCCAGCCGATCCCACCCCCGGGCTGGGGCCGCCAGGGGCGTGGCTAGACCCAAGCCCGGGCCGGGAAGAGGGGTGGGGCTGACGCTCGGGGACGTGAGCCCCGGCCACATGGCGGCTGGGGTCCCCAGGCGCAATCCAGCTTGTCTCCTGGGAAGCAACCCACAGTCTTCACGCTCCCTCAGAAGACTGTTTCATGGCGGCTGGACCCCTACGTGCGGCCCTCTTTGGGCTTAGCGTGGGCGAGCAGGTCCAGCCGATCCCACCCCCGGGCTGGGGCCATCAGGGGCGTGGCTAGACCCAAGCCCGGGCCGGGAAGAGGGGCGGGGCTGACGCTCAGGGACGTGAGCCCCGGCCACATGGCGGCCAGGGTCCCCAGGCGCAATCAAGCTTGTCTCCTGGGAAGCAACCCACAGTCTTCACGCTCCCTCAGAAGACTGTTTCGGGGAGGGTGCACCGCCATGCGCGGCCCTCTTTGGGCTTAGCGTCGGCAAGCAGGTCCAGCCGATCCCACCCCCGGGCTGGGGCCGTCAGGGGCGTGGCTAGACCCAAGCCCGGGCCTGGAAGAGGGCGGGGCTGACGCTCGGGAACGTGTGCCACTGCCACATGGCGGCCAAGGTCCCCAGGCGCAATCCAGCTTGTCTCTTGGGAAGCAACCCACAATCTTCATGCTCCCTCAGAAGACTGTTTCGGGGCGGCTGGACCCCCACGTGCGGCCCTCTTTGGGCTTAGCGTTGGCGAGCAGGTCCAGCCGATCCCACCCCCGGGCTGGGGCCACCAGGGGCGTGGCTAGACCCCAGCCCGGGCCGGGAAGAGGGGCGGGGCTGATGCTCGGGGACGTGAGCCAAGGCCACATGGCGGCCAGGGTCCCCAGGCGCAATCCAGCTTGTCTCCTGGGAAGCAACCCACAGTCTTCATGCTCCCTCAGAAGACTGTTTTGGGCCGGCTGGACCCCCACGTGCGGCCCCTTTGGGCTTAGTGTCGGCGAGCAGGTCCAGCCGATCCCACCCCCCGGCTGGGGCCGCCAGGGGCATGGCTAGACCCAAGCCCGGGCCGGGAAGAGGGGTGGGGCTGACGCTCTTGGACGTGAGCACCGGCCACATGGGGGTCAGGTTCCCCAGGCGCAATCCAGCTTGTCTCCTGGGAAGCAACCCACAGTCTTTACGCTCCCTCGGAAGACAGTTTCATGGGGTGTGGACCTCCACGCGCGGCCCTCTTTGGGCTTAGCATCGGCGAGCAGGTCCAGCCGAACCCACCCCCGGGCTGGGGCCGCCAGGGGCGTGGCTAGACCCAACCCAGGCAGGGAAGAGGGGCGGGGCTGACGCTCGGGGACGTGAGCCCTGGCCACATGGCAGCCAGGGTCCCCAGGCGCAATCCAGCTTGTCTCCTGGGAAGCAACCCACAGTCTTCATGCTCCCTCAGAAGACTGTTTCGGGACGGCAGGACCCCCATGTGCGGCCCTCTTTGGGCTTAGTGTGGGCGAGCAGGTCCAGCCGATCCCATCCCCGGGCTGGGGCCGCCAGGGGCGTGGCTAGAACCAAGCCCGGGCCGGGAAGAGGGGCGGGGCTGACGCTCTTGGACGTGAGCCCCGGCCACATGGCGGCCGGGGTCCCCAGGTGCAATCCAGCTTGTCTCCTGGGAAGCAACCCACAGTCTTCACGCTTCCTCGGAAAACAATTTCATGGCGGTTGGACCCCCACGCGCGGCCCTCTTAGGGCTTAGCGTCACCGAGCAGGTCCAGCCGATCCCACCCCCGGGCTGGGGCCGCCAGGGGCGTGGCTAGAACCAAGCCCGGGCCGGGAAGAGGGGCGGGGCTGAAGCTCTTGGACGTGAGCCCCGGCCGCATGGCGGCCGGTGTCCCCAGGCGCAATCCAGCTTGTCTCCTGGGAAGCAACCCACAGTCTTCACGCTCCCTCAGAAGACTGTTTCGTGGAGGCTGGACCCCTACGTGCGGCCCTCTTTGGGCTTAGCGTGGGCGAGCAGGTCCAGCCGATCCCACCCCCGGGCTGGGGCCGCCAGGTGCGTGGCTAGACCCAAGCCCGGGCCGGGAAGAGGGGCGGGGATGACGCTCTGGGACGTGAGCCCCGGCCACATGGCGGCCAGGGTCCCCAGGCGCAATCAAGCTTGTCTCCTGGGAAGCAACCCACAGTCTTCACGCTCCCTCAGAAGACTGTTTCGGGGAGGGTGCACCCCCATGCGCGTTGACCTCTTTGGGCATAGCGTCGGCAAGCAGGTACAGAGGATCCCACCCCCGGGCTGGGGCCATCAGGGGCGTGGCTAGACCCAAGCCCGGGCCTGGAAGAGGGCGGGGCTGACGCTCGGGAACGTGTGCCACTGCCACATGGCGGCCAAGGTCCCCAGGCGCAATCCAGCTTGTCTCTTGGGAAGCAACCCACAGTCTTCATGCTCCCTCAGAAGACTGTTTCGGGACGGCTGGATCCCCACGTGCTGCCATCTTTGGGCTTAGCGTTGGCGAGCAGGTCCAGGCGATCCCACCCCCGGGCTGGGGCCGCCAGGGGCGTGGCTAGACCCAAGCCCGGGCTGGGAAGAGGGGCGGGGCTGACGCTCGGGGACGTGAGCCCCGGCCACATGGCGGCCAGGGTCCCCAGGCGCAATCCAGCTTGTCTCCTGGGAAGCAACCCACAGTCTTCATGCTCCCTCAGAAAACTGTTTTGGGGCGGCTGGAGCCTCACGTGCGGCCCTCTTTGGGTTTAGTGTCGGCGAGCAGGTCCAGCGGATCCCACCCCCGGGCTGGGGCCGCCAGGTGCGTGGCTAGACCCAAGCCCGGGCCGGGAAGAGGGGCGGGGCTGATGCTCTTGGATGTGAGGCCCGGCCACATGGCGGCCGGGGTCCCCAGGTGCAATCCAGCTTGTCTCCTGGGAAGCAACCCACAGTCTTCACGCTCCCTCGGAAAACAATTTCATGGCGGTTGGACCCCCACGCGCGGCCCTCTTTGGGCTTAGCCTTGGCGAGCAGGTCCATCTGATCCCACCCCAGGGCTGGGGCCGCCAGGGGCGTGGCTAGACCCAAGCCCGGGCAAGGAAGAGGGGCGGGGCTGACGCTCTTGGACGTGAGCCCCGGCCACATGGCGTCCAGGGTCCCCAGGCGCAAACCAGCTTGTCTCCTGGGAAGCAACCCACAGTCTTCACGCTCCCTCTGAAGTCTGTTTCGGGGTTGCTGGACCCCCATGCGGGGCCCTCTTTGGGCTTAGTGTCGGCGAGCAGGTCCAGCCGATCCCACCCCCGGGCTGGGGCCGCCAGGGGCGTGGCTAGACCCAAGCCCGGGCCGGGAAGAGGGGCGGGGCTGACGCTCGGGGACGTGAGCCCCGGCCACATGGCGGCCGGGGTCCCCAGGTGCAATCCAGCTTGTCTCCTGGGAAGCAACCCACAGTCTTCACGCTCCCTCGGTAGACTGTTTCGGGGCGGTTGGACCTCCACTCGCGGCCCTCTTAGGGCTTAGCGTCGGCGAGCAGGTCCAGCCGATCCCACCCCCGGGCTGGGGCCGCCAGGGGCGTGGCTAGAACCACGCCCGGGCCGGGAAGAGGGGCGGGGCTGACGCTCGGGGATTGAGCCCCGGCCACATGGCGGCCAGGGTCCCCTGGCCCAATCAAGCTTGTCTCCTGGGAAGCCACCCACAGTCTTCACGCTCCCTCAGAAGACTGTTTCGGGGAGGGTGCACCCCCATGCGCGGCCCTCTTTGGGCTTAGCGTCGGCAAGCAGGTCCAGCGGATCCCAACCCCGGGCTGGGGCCGTCAGGGGCGTGGCTAGACCCAAGCCCGGGCCTGGAAGAGGGCGGGGCTGACGCTCGGGGACGTGAGCCCCGGCCACGTGGCGGCCAGGTTCCCCAGGCGCAATCCAGCTTGTCTCCTGGGAAGCAACCCACAGTCTTCATGCTCCCTCAGAAGACTGTTTTGGGGCGGCTGGACCCCCACGCGCGGCCCTCTTTGGGCTTAGTGTCGGCGAGCAGGTCCAGCCGATCCCACCCCCGGGCTGGGGCCACCAGGGGCGTGGCTAGACCCAAGCCCGGGCCTGGAAGAGGGGAGGGGCTGACGCTCTTGGACGTGAGCACCGGCCACATGGCGGCCAGGGTCCCCAGGCGCAATCCAGCTTGTCTCCTGGGAAGCAACCCACAGTCTTCACGCTCCCTCGGAAAACAATTTCATGGCGGTTGGACCCCCACGCGCGGCCCTCTTAGGGCTTAGCGTCGCCGAGCAGGTCCAGAGGATCCCACCCCCGGGCTGGGGCCGCCAGGGGCGTGGCTAGAACCAAGCCCGGGCCGGGAAGAGGGGCGGGGCTGACGCTCGGGGATTGAGCCCCGGCCACATGGCGGCCAGTGTCCCCAGGCGCAATCCATCTTGTCTCCTGGGAAGCCACCCACCGTCTTCACGGTCCCTCAGAAGACTGTTTCGGGGAGGGTGCACCCCCATGCGCGGCCCTCTTTTGGCTTAGCGTCGGCAAGCAGGTACAGAGGATCCCAACCCCGGGCTGGGGCCGCCAGGGGCGTGGCTAGACCCAAGCCCGGGCAAGGAAGAGGGGCGGGGCTGACGCTCTTGGACGTGAGCCCTGGCCACACGGCGGCCAGGGTCCCCAGGCGCAATCCAGCTTGTCTCCTGGGAAGCAACCCACAGTCTTCATGCTCCCTCGGAAGACTGTTTCGGGACGGCTGGACCCCCATGTGCGGCCCTCTTTGGGCTTAGTGTGGGCGAGCAGGTCCAGGCGATCCCACCCCCGGGCTGGGGCCGCCAGGGGCGTGGCTAGACCCAAGCCCGGGCCGGGAAGAGGGGCGGGGCTGATACTCTTGGAGGTGAGCCCCGGCCACATGGCGTCCAGGGTCCCCAGGCGCAATCCAGCTTGTCTCCTGGGAAGCAACCCACAGTCTTCACGCTCCCTCGGAAAACAATTTCATGGTGGTTGGACCCCCACGCACGGCCCTCTTTGGGCTTAGCCTTGGCGAGCAGGTCCATCCGATCCCACCCCAGGGCTGGGGCCGCCAGGGGCGTGGCTAGACCCAAGCCCAGACCGGGAAGAGGGGCGGGGCTGACGCTCGGGGACGTGAGCCCCGGCCACATGGCGTCCAGGGTCCCCAGGCGCAATCCAGCTTGTCTCCTGGGAAGCAACCCACAGTCTTCACGCTCCCTCTGAAGTCTGTTTCGGGGTTGCTGGACCCCCATGCGGGGCCCTCTTTGGTCTTAGCGTGGGCAAGCAGGTACAGAGGATCCCACCCCCGGGCTGGGGCCGCCAGGGGCGTGGCTTGACCTAAGCCCGGGCCGGGAAGCGGGGCGGGGCTGATGCTCTTGGACGTGAGCCCCGGCCACATGGCGGCCGGGGTCCCCAGGCACAATCCAGCTTGTCTCCTGGGAAGCAACCCACAGTCTTCACGCTCCCTCTGAAGAATGTTTCGGGACGGCTGGACCCCCACGCACGGCCCTCTATGGGCTTAGCGTGGGCGAGCAGGTCGAGAGGATCCCACCCCCGGGCTGGGGACGCCAGGGGCGTGGCTAGACCCAAGCCCGGGCCGGGAAGAGGGTCGGGGCTGACGCTCGGGCACGTGAGCCCCGGCCACATGGCGGCCAGCGTCCTCAGGCGCAATCCAGCTTGTCTCCTGGGAAGCAACCCACAGTCTTCAGGCTCCCTCGGAAGACAGTGTCATGGCGGCTGGACCTCCACGTGCGGCCCTCTTTGGGCTTAGCATCAGCGAGCAGTTCCATCTGATCCCACCCCCGGGCTGGGGCCGCCAGGGGCGTGGCTAGACCCAAGCCCTGGCCGGGAAGAGGGGCGGTGCTGACGCTCGGTGACGTGAGCCCCGGCCACATGGCGGCCGGGGTCCTCAGGCGCAATCCAGCTTGTCTCCTGGGAAGCAACCCACAGTCTTCACGCTCCCTCAGAAGACTGTTTCGTGGCGGCTGGACCCCTACGTGCTGCCCTCTTTGGGCTTAGCGTGGGCGAGCAGGTCCAGGCGATCCCACCCCCGGGCTGGGGCCGCCAGGGGCGTGGCTAGACCCAAGCCCGGGCCGGGAAGAGGGGCGGGGCTGACGCTCGGGGATTGAGCCCCGGCCACATGGCGGCCAGGGTCCCCAGGCCCAATCAAGCTTGTCTCCTGGGAAGCAACCCACAGTCTTCACGCTCCCTCAGAAGACTGTTTCGGGGAGGGTGCACCCCCATGCGCGGCCCTCTTTGGGCCTAGCGTCGGCAAGCAGGTCCAGCGGATCCCAACCCCGGGCTGGGGCCATCAGGGGCGTGGCTAGACCCAAGCCCGGGCCTGGAAGAAGGCGGGGCTGACGCTCTTGGACGTGAGCACCGGCCACATGGGGGTCAGGTTCCCCAGGCGCAATCCAGCTTGTCTCCTGGGAAGCAACCCACAGTCTTCATGCTCCCTCAGAAGACTGTTTCGGGACGGCAGGACCCCCATGTGCGGCCCTCTTTGGGCTTAGTGTGGGCGAGCAGGTCCAGCCGATCCCATCCCCGGGCTGGGGCCGCCAGGGGCGTGGCTAGAACCAAGCCCGGGCCGGGAAGAGGGGCGGGGCTGACGCTCTTGGACGTGAGCCCCGGCCACATGGCGGCCGGGGTCCCCAGGTGCAATCCAGCTTGTCTCCTGGGAAGCAACCCACAGTCTTCACGCTTCCTCGGAAAACAATTTCATGGCGGTTGGACCCCCACGCGCGGCCCTCTTAGGGCTTAGCGTCACCGAGCAGGTCCAGCCGATCCCACCCCCGGGCTGGGGCCACCAGGGGCGTGGCTAGAACCAAGCCCGGGCCGGGAAGAGGGGCGGGGCTGAAGCTCTTGGACGTGAGCCCCGGCCGCATGGCGGCCGGTGTCCCCAGGTGCAATCCAGCTTGTCTCCTGGGAAGCAACCCACAGTCTTCACGCTCCCTCAGAAGACTGTTTCGTGGAGGCTGGACCCCTACGTGCGGCCCTCTCTGGGCTTAGCGTGGGCGAGCAGGTCCAGCCGATCCCACCCCCGGGCTGGGGCCGCCAGGTGCGTGGCTAGACCCAAGCCCGGGCTGGGAAGAGGGGCGGGGCTGACGTTCGGGGATTGAGCCCCGGCCACATGGCGGCCAGGGTCCCCAGGCGCAATCAAGCTTGTCTCCTGGGAAGCAACCCACAGTCTTCACGCTCCCTCAGAAGACTGTTTCGGGGAGGGTGCACCCCCATGCGCGTTGACCTCTTTGGGCTTAGCGTCGGCAAGCAGGTACAGAGGATCCCACCCCCGGGCTGGGGCCATCAGGGGCGTGGCTAGACCCAAGCCCGGGCCTGGAAGAGGGCGGGGCTGACGCTCGGGAACGTGTGCCACTGCCACATGGCGGCCAAGGTCCCCAGGCGCAATCCAGCTTGTCTCTTGGGAAGCAACCCACAGTCTTCATGCTCCCTCAGAAGACTGTTTCGGGGCGGCTGGATCCCCACGTGCTGCCCTCTTTGGGCTTAGCGTTGGCGAGCAGGTCCAGCCGATCCCACCCCCGGGCTGGGGCCGCCAGGGGCGTGGCTAGACCCAAGCCCGGGCTGGGAAGAGGGGCGGGGCTGACGCTCGGGGACGTGAGCCCCGGCCACATGGCGGCCAGGGTCCCCAGGCGCAATCCAGCTGGTCTCCTGGGAAGCAACCCACAGTCTTCATGCTCCCTCAGAAAACTGTTTTGGGGCGGCTGGAGCCTCACGTGCGGCCCTCTTTGGGCTTAGTGTCGGCGAGCAGGTCCAGCCGATCCCACCCCCGGGCTGGGGCCGCCAGGTGCGTGGCTAGACCCAAGCCCGGGCCGGGAAGAGGGGCGGGGCTGATGCTCTTGGAGGTGAGCCCCGGCCACATGGCGGCCGGGGTCCCCAGGTGCAATCCAGCTTGTCTCCTGGGAAGCAACCCACAGTCTTCACGCTCCCTCGGAAAACAATTTCATGGCGGTTGGACCCCCACGCGCGGCCCTCTTTGGGCTTAGCCTTGGCGAGCAGGTCCATCTGATCCCACCCCCGGGCTGGGGCCGCCAGGGGCGTGGCTAGACCCAAGCCCGGGCAAGGAAGAGGGGCGGGGCTGACGCTCTTGGACGTGAGCCCCGGCCACATGGCGTCCAGGGTCCCCAGGCGCAATCCAGCTTGTCTCCTGGGAAGCAACCCACAGTCTTCACGCTCCCTCTGAAGTCTGTTTCGGGGTTGTTGGACCCCCATGCGGGGCCCTCTTTGGGCTTAGTGTCGGCGAGCAGGTCCAGCCGATCCCACCCCCGGGCTGGGGCCGCCAGGGGCGTGGCTTGACCTAAGCCCGGGCCGGGAAGAGGGGCGGGGCTGATGCTCTTGGACGTGAGCCCCGGCCACATGGCGGCCGGGGTCCCAAGGTGCAATCCAGCTTGTCTCCTGGGAAGCAACCCACAGTCTTCACGCTCGCTCAGAAGACTGTTTCG